>NC_134493.1:59303141-59360641 GCF_040206685.1 Ascaphus truei | reverse complement strand
AATATCCCATCAGCCAACAGGCTTGGTTTTCATATATCCTTTTTGTATTAATTGTTATTCTAGGCGCCTCCAGATACATTTCTTTTTTCATGCTCTAGCTCTGACCAGGGGGTCAGTTTTTTGTATCTTAGGCAGCCCCCTATGTGTGATTGACTGTTTTTACATACAGTAGGGTATTATACATTACGTCATCATCCTCTTGGTTAGCGCTACCTTTTTTGTTGTTTTTAGGTTTATGGGGGTGCTTAAAGACAATTATATGACCCAAATTATTGTGGAACCAACCAGGAGAGGGGCAGTACTGGATTTGGTAATATCAAACAATGTAGAAGTAATAACAAATATTCAAGTCCTGGAACATTTGGGTAACAGTGATCATAACATGGTCTCATTTGAAATAAATTATCAAAAAACAGATTACTAGGGTTCAACAAAGACCTTAAACTTTAGAAAGGCAGATTTTAATAAACTGAGGTCTAATCTAGTAGTAATACAATGGGATGATGATTTTGCAGGGAAAAATGTAGAAGATAAATGGGCAGTCTTTAAAACATTGTTAGAAAAGCACACTTATCAGTGTATACCCTTGGGTAATAAGTATTAAAGAAATAAGTCAAAACAAATGTGGCTAAATAAACAGGCAGGGGAGGAAATGGACAAGAAGAGGAAGGCGTTTAGATTCTTTAAGTCAGAAGGGACAGAGACATCGTATCAGAATTATAAGGAATGTAACAAAAATTGCAAAAGGGCAATCAAATTTGCAAAAATGGATAATGAAAAAAGGATTGCAATAGAAAGTAAGGTCAACCCAAAAAAGTTTTTTAAGTACCTTAATAACAAAAAAATGAGAAAAGAAAATATAGGACCCTTTCAGTGTGAGATGGGTAGGCAGATTATTGGAGATAAGGAAAAAGCTAAGATATTAAACAAATTCTTTGCCTCTGTGTTTACCAGGGAAGAATCAAGTTCAATAGTAGTGCCGCAGGAGGAAGCCACAACCTCCATATTAATGAACAATTGGTTAACTGAGGAAGAAGTTCATAAGCGACTTGAAAAAATTAAAGTAAATAAGGCACCTGGCCCCGATAGCATACATCCAAAAGTTCTCAAGGAGTTAAGCTCAGTAATAGCAAAACCATTATATTTAATATTCAAGGACTCCATTTCCACAGGCTCAGTATCACAAGATTGGCGTAAAGCTGATGTGGTGCCTATATTTAATAAGGGAGCTAGATCACAACCGGGAAATTACAGACCTGTAAGCCTGACTTCAATAGTGGGGAAACTACTTGAAGGTTTAATACGGGATAATATTCAAGAATACCTAATGGAAAACAAAATTATTAGTAATAGTCAGCATGGATTTATGAAGGATAGATCTTGCCAAACTAACCTTATTTGTTTCTTTGAGGAGGTAAGTAGGAATTTAGACAAGGGTAATGCAGTTGATGTGGTCTACTTAGATTTTGCAAAGGCTTTTGATACGGTTTCACACAAGACGTTGGTGTACAAAACAAAGAAAATTGGACTCAATAATAATATATGCACCTGGATTGAAAACTGGTTAAAGGACAGACAACAGAGGGTTGTCATAAATGGAACTTTTTCAGGTTGGGCTAAAGTCGTGAGTGGAGTACCTAAGGGATCGGTACTGGGACCCCTGCTTTTAACTTGTTTATTAATGACCTTGAGGTTGGGATCGAGAGCAAAGTCTCCATCTTTGCTGATGATACTAAATTGTGTAAGGTAATAGAATCAGAGCAGGATGTAATTTCTCTTCAGAAGGATGTGGAGAGACTGGAAACGTGGGCAGGTAAATGGCAAATGAGGTTTAATACAGATAAATGTAAGGATATGCATTTGGGATGCAAGATTAAAAAGGTGACTTACAAATTAAATGGAGATATATTGGGGGAATCCTTGATGGAGAAGGATTTAGGAGTGCTTGTAGACTGCAGGCTTAGCAATAGTGCCCAATGTCATGCAGTAGCTGCAAAGGCAAACAAGATCTTATCTTGCATCAAACGGGCAATGGATGGAAGGGAAGTAAACATAAGTATGCCCCTTTACAAAGCACTAGTAAGACCACACCTTGAATATGGAGTACAATTTTGGGCACCAATCTTAAGAAAAGACATTATGGAACTAGAGAGAGTGCAGAGAAGAGCCACCAAATTAATAAAGGGGATGGACATTCTAACTTATGAGGAGAGGCTAGCTAAATTAGATTTATTTACATTAGAAAAGAGGCATCTAAGAGGGGATATGATAACTATATACAAATATATTCAGGGACAATACAAGGAGCTTTCAAAAGAACTATTCATCCCACGGGCAGTACAAAGGGCTCAGACCATCCCTTAAGGTTGGAGGAAAGGACATTTCACCAGCAACAAAGGAAAGGGTTCTTTACAGTAAGGGCAGCTAAAATGTTGAATTCATTACCCATGGAGACTGTGATGGCAGATACAATAGATTTGTTCAAAATAAGGTTGGACATCTTTTTAGATGGGAAAGGTATACAGGGATATACCAAATAAGTATACATGGGAAGGATATTGATGAAGGGATTAATCTGATTGTCAATTCTTGGAGTCAGGAAGGAATTATTTTTTCCCCTTAATGTATTGTACTGTATTGTATGTCTTTATTTATATAGCGCCATTAATGTACATAGCGCTTCACAGTAGTAATACATGTGGTAATCAAATAAATAACAGATAATATAAATAACAGATCATGGGAATAAGTGCTTTAGACATAAAAGTAACATTTCGGAAGAGGAGTCCCTGCCCCAAGGAGCTTACAGTCTAATTGGTAGGTAGGTAGAACATGCAGAGACAGTAGGAGGGAGTTCTGGTAAGTGCCTCTGCAGGGGGCCAAGCTTTATGTATCATGTATTCAGAATATCCACAGTGCTATTCATATGCTTCTTTAAGCAAGTGTGTCTTAAGGTGGGTCTTAAAGGTGGATAGAGAGGGTGCTAGTCGGGTACTGAGGGGAAGGGCATTCCAGAGGTGTGGGGCAGTCAGTGAAAAAGGTTTAAGGCGGGAGAGGGCTTTAGATACAAAGGGGGTAGAAAGAAGACATCCTTGAGAAGAACGCAAGATTCTGGATGGTGCATAACGAGAAATTAGGGATGAGATGTAAGGAGGAGCAGAAGAATATAAAGCTTTAAAAGTGAGTAGAAGAATGGAGTGTGAGATGCGGGATTTGAACGGAAGCCAGGAGAGGGATTTCATGAGGGGAGACGCTGAGACAGATCTAGGAAAGAGTAGAGTGATTCTGGCAGCAGCATTTAGAGGCAGGAAAGCCGGACAGCAGGAGGTTACAGTAATCAAGACGGGAGAGAATGAGGGCCTGAGTCAGAGTTTTAGCAGTCGAGCAACAGAGGAAAGGGCGTATCTTTGTTATATTGCGGAGGAAAAAGTGACAAGTTTTTGAAATGTTTTGAATGTGAGGGGCGAATGTGAGAGAGGAGTCGAGTGTGACCCCTAGGCAGCGTGCTTGGGCTACTGGGTGAATGATTGTAGTACCAACAGTAATGTGGAAGGAGGTAATAGGGCCAGGTTTGGGAGGAAGTATGAGGAGCTCTGTTTTAGCCATGTTGAGTTTAAGGCGTCGGAGGGCCAACCAGGATGATATAGCAGAGAGACATTCAGAAACTTTGGTTTGTACAGCAGGTGTAAGGTCCGGTGTTGAAAAGTATATTTGTGTGTCGTCTGCATAGAGGTGATAATTAAACCCAAAAGATGTTATTAAGTCACCTAGAGAGAGTGTATACAGAGAAAAGAGAAGAGGTCCCAGGGCAGAGCCCTGGGGTACCCCCACAGAGAGATCAATAGAGGCAGAGGAGGTGTTAGCAGAAGAGACACTGAAAGTATGATAGGAGAGGTAGGATGAGATCCAGGATAGAGCTTTGTTCCGAATACCAAGAGTATGGACAATGTGAAGGAGAAGAGGGTGGTCCACGGTGTCAAATGCTGCAGAGAGGTCGAGTAATATGAGCAGAGTGTAATGACCTCTGTCTTTGGCAGCATGGAGGTCGTCAGTTATTTTAGTGAGGGCTGTTTCCGTGGAGTGAGCAGTGCGGAAGCCAGATTGTAGAGGGTCTAGGAGAGAATAGGTGTTGAGAAAATGGAGCAAGCGAGAGAATACAAGACGTTCAAGGAGTTTAGAGGCAAAAGGCAGGAGGGAGACAGGTCGATAGTTAGAAAGACAGGTAGGGTCAAGCTTGCTGTTTTTGAGTAATGGTATGACTGTTGCATGTTTGAAGGAGGATGGAAAGGTTCCAGAGCAGAGGGAGGAGCTAAAAATGTGTGTGAGCGTAATGATTATAGTAGGAGCAAGAGGTTTTAGGAGATGGGAGGGAATGGGGTCAAGAGGGCAAGTGGTAGAGGGAGAAGAGGCGATCAACAGCGACACATCCTCCTCTGAGACAGTGGAGAAAGAGTCAAGGAAGGCAGGAGGAGAGTTAGGAAATGTGTAGGATGGGAGGAAGAAACAGGGGGGATGTTCTGCCGTATGGATTCCACCTTTTCCTTAAAATAGTCAGCAAAGTCCTGAGCGGAGATGGAGGAAGGAGAGGCAGCTGAGGGTGGTTTGAGTAGAGTATCAAAGACAGAGAACAGTCGGCGTGGGTTAGACTTGTGCATGTTGATTAGTGAAGAAAAGTAGGCCTGTTTAGCTTGCGAGAGGGCAGAGTTGAAACAGGATAGCATAAATTTGTAGTGAAGGAAGTCTGCGAGAGTATGAGAATTCCTCCAGAGGCATTTAGAGGAACGAGTGGAGGAACGCAGCATGCGCGTGTGGGAATTTAGCCAGGGTCTAGGGTTAGAAGGGCGAGTGCGGCAGAGAGAAAGCGGGGCATGTAGATCAAGAGACGAGGACAAGACAGAGTTGTAGTTCCTGACCAGGTTGTCAGGGTCTGTAGCAGAGCTGAGAGAGGAGAGGGAGGAGCTTAAAGTGGACTCAAAGTCAGGTAAGTGAATAGAGCGCAGGTTTCTGCAGAACCGAGGGGTAGATGGAGGTGGAGAAGGGGAGAAGCGAGATAGGGAGAATGAGATGAGATGATGGTCAGAGAGAGGAAAAGGGGAAATGGAGACATTGGAGAGAGAGAAGTTTTTAGTGAAAACCAGGTCTAAGTAGTGGCCATCCTTGTGGGTGCTGGCTGCAGTCCACTGTTGAAGGCCAAAAGAAGAGGTTAGAGAAAGAAAGCGAGAAGCCCAAGGGAGAGAGGGGTCATCAATGTGGTAATTGAAATCCCCAAGGAGAAGAACAGGGGAGTCTGAGGAGAGAAAGAAAGAGAGCCAGGATTCAAAGTGAGAGAGAAAGGCAGAAGGGGGATGAGTAGAGGTAGGTGGGCGATAGATGACCGCCACATGATAGATGACCGCCACATGCACAGGGAGAGGAGAGAAGATCTGGACAGTGTGAGCCTCAAAGGAGGGAAAAGCAAGAGATGGAGGAATTGGAAGGGTTCGGTAACGGCAGAGAGAGGAGAGCAGGAGCCCCACGCCTCCACCCCTGCCATCAGTGCGCGGAGTGTGGGAGAAGGAAAGTCCACCATAGGAGATGGCAGCTTCCAGAGCAGGGTCAGTCTGAGTGAGCCAGGTCTCAGTTATAGCAAATAGGAGCAGAGAGTGAGAGAGGAAAAAGTCATGTACAGAGAGGAACTTGTTAGAAAGGGAGCGAGCATTCCAAAGGGCACAGGAGAAGGGAGAGAGGAGGGAGGGTGGCAGGGGATGGGTATGAGATTGGAGGTGTTGACACCAGAAGGAGTAGAGGTTGCATTTGGCAGGCGAGGACGAGTGCATGTATGAATAAGACAGGGACCAGGATTGGGAGAGATATCCCCAGAAGCAAGGAGGAGAAGCATGGATAGAAAGAGGATGTGTGAGGATGATTTGTAGGGGTGTTTTTTGGTGCAGGGGATATAGCTTTGTGGTGTCAGAGGACGCAGGTAAGAAAGGAGTTCATGTGAACTGAGAAGTGGGGAAGGAAGGAGAGATGGAGATATATGAATAGAGTTAGAGACATACTGAGCCTGGTAGAAATGGGTTTTTTTGTTTGCCTTCCTCTGGATCAATAAGTAAGTGTAGATATAGCATAAAATATCTGTTGTATAAATTTAGCATAGGTTGAACTTGATGGACCTATGTCTTTTTTCAACCTCATCTACTATGTAACTATGTAACTATGTAATATGAAGAGTGTGAGCAACAATCCCAGCAACTGCACCTCCCTAGAAAAAGAAACATTAAAAAACACATATATAATAACTTATACTGTGATTAACACACAGTTCTGTTACTGCAAATATTATTATAATTTACAATGTGCCAGCATATTCCGTAGCTCAGTACAACAGGGTTGGAGGACAAAAAAACAATAAAATAGTAAACATATTTACAGTAGGTAAGATGGGTCCTGCCCCAAGGAGGACTAGGCAGTCAAAGTTTGGCAAATTGAGTAACTTTGTTGTTTCCCATTGTAATGGGAAGTGAGGCGGCAAGCGTGAGTCGTCGCCCCACACCCCTCCCCGCCCCCCCTGTTAGCGCGAGCACAATTTTAAACTGTTCTGTAACAGTGCACTGATTTATATTTTTGCATTTGGGTGCATTAATTCTCTGCATAATGAACATATAACCTGCTTAACACACCATGGCTGTGGCTGTGTATGTGTGTGGCTGTGTATGTGTGTGGCTGTGTGTGAGTGAGTGCATGTGAGTGCGTGTGAGTGTGTCTGAGTGCGAGTGGCTGTGTGTGGCTGCAACATAATACCTCAATTTTTACAGGGTGTTTTCACTTCTAATTCGCCGCAACTGTGGCTACATTGAAAAATTGGTTGCCCACCCCTGGTGTAGAAAATGAGTGAGCCGTAAAGGCAAGAAAATGAAAATGAGGAAAGGCGTTTAAATCCGACCTTTAAATGACCTAAGCAATGAGCCGTTTACAGTATACGTGAAATATGTTAATGAGTGATGTCATAGCAGCTCCACCAGCAAATACTTCTTACTGTACCTTTGCATTCCTGGGCGCATACTGAGGAACCAGCCTGGACAGGAAAGACCACAGCTCAGGTTTCCCTGGGTGACTAAATCAGAGAAATTAAAAACAAGACTACAAGACTAAAAGCCTTATTGGACCAACTAACTAATTAAGCATTGCTAATTCCCTCTTCTATGGTTGTATTAAACACCCAGATTTTAGGGCAAGGATTTCGCTCTCCTTAGATTTACATTTGGTCTTCATTTTATTTTAATTTCCTTAATTTAGGTCTTTCAAGAACACACCGTGGTTGGTGCTATATGAATAAAATATAGGTTTCATTTGTGGTGCTCATATTGTGAAACACACAGATGTCCCATGTCAAAGAATGATGTGCTTCAATAATAATAATAATAATAATCAAAAGGGACACGGATGTCCTCCATAAAGGTATATTGAAACAGGGACATTTATCAGTGAGTGGGAGATTAAAGACCAGGTAGAAGCAGGCTTTGGGGCGGTTGCCTCCTGTTACCTGGGGCTGCATATGTGCAGGACCCACCTGTGTAGCCTCACACGCCCCAATTATGTGTTTGAAGTCTATCATCCTGGACTGCCAGCGGAAGGCAGAAGAAAAGAGGGGGCTAGAAGGGCAAGGAGAAGGGTGTGGGTCTACAGGGTACACAATCAGGTGCACAGACTCTGGCTACGTCTCCTTGAAATCATTTGAAGGTTTCATTATCTCTGGGAAACAACGAACCATACCTGTGTATAGCTTTGCAGGCTTGCCTCTGTACTGCAACATTTCTGCCTTGTAAAGCATGTATGGCAGAAGTAACGAGACATCTTTCATACACATTATCTTTACTGTTGAAATGCTTAAGTAGTTCGTTAACCCCCCCCCCCCCACAATTGCAATTGTGTGGAAAGGATTTAGCACACAACTATTAAACAACTAGTGAAAGGCTAGTAAGCTGTAAAATGTAGTAGGCCCAGGAATGTAAACTGGGTGAGGTGGAGGGGTTGGGATGACACCTCTAAGAATATCCAGTAGTATTTCTCCAACAATTCTACCACTCTCTGTTCTAGGCACCAATGTGATTGCTGCCATTTGACAGCAGATATCGTGCTTTTATATGCGGGAAAACCATTCCTTAAACATCTTCAGCCATTTGCTCTAGTTACGACTTGTTGCAGCAAATGGTGCAAACCAGTTCAAAAGGTCTGCATGAGACTTGCCTTTCTAATCTATGGACTTAAACTCCTTAGAAATAGCAATGAGGTCAGGAGTGCAGCAACTATTTCTGTACATAAAATAAATAAATAAATCAGAAACACACATTACCATAATGTAAGAATGTGTAAACCCAGAAGGGACAGCAGCTCCCCCAAGTTCCAGAACCAATGTTTGAGGCCCACATAACTAAGCAGTGCTATGCTGTAAACATCTTCAGGCACAAGATGAGTCACTATATATGACTACCTACAGGTCAGTAGGTAGCATGTAGTAAAGATATGCCTAGCCTAAAATGTGGGGATTTCAGAAGATGTGGTCCAATGAATGGTTTAGGAAAGAGTACCCAGAAAGAGCAGACACACAACCCAGCAATTTCCTCGCACTTTTTATATTTTGAGATTTATAATTGCATACTTCAAATGTGTGCATGAATTTTGTATAGGCCCCTAAAACTGCTGGTGGCCATCTGTACATCTTTATTTCATGCAACTAACAAACATGCGGCAATTTTAGTAAACCGCCAACACTGCAAAGGCGCGTGTATTCTGTAATAAATAGACAAATCTAGGATAAAAATATTATCACAGTTCCAATTCTATACAATATACCTGTATAGCTACATAATACACATACATATATAACTAGAATATTAAAGGACCTACCATTTAAACAGTACAGGCATACCCCGCTTTAAGGACACTCACTTTAAGTACACTCGCGAGTAAGTACATGTCGCCCAATAGGCAAACGGCAGCTCACGCATGCGCCTGTCAGTACGTCCTGAACAGCAACACCGGCTCCCTACCTGTACCGAAGCTGTGCGCAAGCGGGGAGACTATAGAGCCTGTTACACAAGCGGGGAGACTATAGAGCCTGTTACACAAGCGGGGAAACTATTTATATCAGTTATGCACGTATATGACGATTGCAGTACAGTACATGCATTGATAAGTGGAAAAAATGTAGTGCTTCACTTTAAGTACATTTTCACTTTACATACATGCTCCGGTCCTATTGCGTACGTTAATGCGGGGAGTGCCTGTAGTGTCTTAGCTGCATCCACTTCACCTTGATTGTATTCAATTATTGCATTGCTGTTGGGATGTGAGCTTTCTCTTGCTCAGACTCCCCAACAGATAAGGCCTTCTTGGATGCTAATTACACACAGAGATAGGATTGAAGAAGGGAAACTGGGACGTAAAAGCATTCCTAGTTGTTTTTATGTTTTTATGTTTTTCAGTTTCTATTGAAACTGGGCTAAATAAAAGTCTCATTAACAGATGAGGAAAAAAAATAGCACAATTAAGGAAAACTACTGTATGATCTTAGTCCAGAGACTCTCATATCCACCACCAGCTTATGTTCTTTCAAATCTAAGGCTGTCTCACACTTTAATCTGGTCTGTAACTGTTTCATACGCTCATAATATATATTTTCTTTAACTGTGCATGCAATGTCTTGTATATAATGTATACCTTGTTCATTTATGTAGCTGTATTTGTAACCATGTATTATTTTGTTTTACTCTGTGCCCAGGACATACTTGAAAACGAGAGGTAACTCTCAATGTATTACGTCCTGGTAAAATATTTTATAAATAAATAAATAGTCACTGAAACTGTCATCAAAGGATACAAATAAGGGCTGTTCTATAAAGTGTGCGGCCGTGAGCGCGTGAGAACGCGCGTGCACGTGCCGCACGCTTTTTGTGTGTATGCTGAACTGTGAGGTGTGTGTGTAATTTATTTAAAAAAAAAACACTTTCGTCGAAATAAAATATTTATTAACATTGTGCAGCCACGTTCAGACACACACATACATACACACATATATACATACATACATACACATGCATACACACACACACACACACACACACACACACATTTCAGCACCGGTAGCGGTGCCAAAAGATTATTTTCCCCGTCTTCCCCGCTGTCGGCTGGATGCACGCTCACTGCCGCGCGCGCGGCCCTTATATAGAAGGGCTGACTAACCTCAGCCAATTATAAGTGCCGCGCCCGGCGAAGCGCGCGTGGCCACTATATAACAGCCCTTAGAGACATTTGAAAGCAACGGTTTTAAAAAACCTTACAGGAAAAAAAAGGCAGGGAAAATATACGACCCTTCAATTCAGCCGATACTTATTGTATGAATCTTTAATGCCTGGAAAAGGCATAAATCACATGCTGTATTTTTATACGACCAAATTCATTTGGTTTTTAACTGGATAACTGTGACTGCCTGATTATCCACTTGAAATGTTCATGGCACTAGGACCGGACAGCCAACAAACATGTAATCTCAGGCATAATTCTGCATGACAGCTGCAAACCCCAATACGGTTTTCATTGCAAACATATTTTTGCTTCAAGGTCTGTTTTTGGTCTCCTTAAAGTTAATCTTTTAAAAAATGGAAAATGAAAACATTTGAACGCATTAACACTTTTGGGGGGATATGTATCCAGGGTCGCAAACTCGAGCCCAGCTCCAAAACTACAGCAAATTGCATATTTTTTTAATTCTACACGACTGCAGCATTCCAAATGCTGTTTTTTAAAAAAAATATATATATAAATCCGTGGTGTAGTATTAGATAATACAGTACTTACTGCATTTCTCTCCCCCCTCCACACTCTTTATGTCCTTTTTAATGAGTTGTAATGTATTAAGCTTCCTCGAGTTGCTATAGCAACCATTTACCAAGGCACAGCACACTTCCTCTTTTGAAATAGGCGGCCATATTGTGAACCCTGAAAAGCAGGATCTTTGCCGAACACTCGCGGTAGAACGGATCGATCAGCAGCTTAGAAAATGACATATCCTTAAAGCTAGATGTAAAATGAGGGAGCGGTGCACAGCCAAAGGACAAGCGAAGGGTCCATATAATGCAAAAATAATTGTTTATTGGAACTATTCTTTTTGCATTTGATGGACCCTTTTTGTTTTTTGGCTGTGCACCACTCCCTCTTTTTTCCTCTGGACTTCGGCAGCTGCACGTCTTCTCCAGTCCAAGAAGTGGGCGATTGTGAGTACTTCATTTCTATTGAATTTGGCATTCCCAATGAATTAGCTGGTGTGTGATTTCTTTGCATATCACCTGTTTTCAGGGATTATCTCTGTCAGTGAAGCAATTCATGGATACACACACATCAATGTGTTTAATTATGGATTCACCCTTTCTTCTATAAATCTGGACTTTATCATTATACTTGCCCCGTGCTACAGCGCTCTTACCACGCACTATGTCTATCCTTAAAGCTAAGCAACTGCTGCATCTATTAAACCAAAAAAATATATATCTATTAAATAATAAAAAAAATAATGCAAACCGTATTGCCACTAATGTATCAAGGTGCTTTGCTCCAGTTTTTGCTCCCCTTGTGCCCTGAGTGTTGGTGAGGGGAAGCTAGCGGAGGAGAGTCAGCACACTAATTATGAGATGCATCAAGAAATGAGCCAATGAATGGTGCACTTTTCCTCTCTTTGTGCCAAATAAATCTGTCAGGTTTAGGTGGCATTAGCCCCGGCTTCAAAGAGATCTGATCCAAATGTAAGAAGTAAGATTAGAAAGATTCATGGCGTTCTTGCTCGCAAATTGACGCTGATGCTCTGTGTTTGGTGCAACTTGCCCCACATTCTCACCCCCGCACTCTCCCTTTCTATTTCTTGCACAACTATTTTCAATAATCCTACACCTTCCTACTGTCTCTGTAAATTCTTCCTACTTATCACTTAGACTGTAAGCTCTTCGGGGCAGGGACTCCTTTTCCTAATGTTACTTATGCCTGAAGTGCTTATTCCCATTATGTGTTATATTATTACAGTATGTCACGTGTATTACTGCTGTGAAGCGCTATGCACATAAATGGCGCAATAAAAATAAATATATACATACTGAACATACAAAAGTCAAGTCATTAAGAGGACGTCCTTTTTAAATGGTCAACACTGATTAAGTCTTGGTCATGCAAGTCCATGGCAGGAATTCTGCGATCGGGTTGCTTTTAACATTCTCCAATAACATTCACTAAACGTTACTGCTAAACAGTTATTAGACTCCAGTGAGGGAGACTCGAGTCCTCTTATTTGCCTTTTATTTTACTGTTCCTTCTGCCTGTGACACAGACTATTTGGCAACAGCAGGAGGGGACATTTAGTAATTTTAATACAAAGTTTTCATTGAAAGTTTTTTTTTTTTAACGTTTAATAGGTTTGAAGCAGGAGGTTTACGGAGCTAAACCGCATTGATTTCAGCGCCGGGAATCCCATGCTTCAAGATACTTACTTCTGTAGGTGCTGCCGGTATCTCTGCGCAGTTTAAAGCTCCCCCATCACGTGAATTGGAAGCCTCAAGGGATGACATCACAGCTTTCCAGTGGGACTCGGGACTTTTAAACCGCCATATTGTGAGCCCAGCCTGGGCTCTTACCAGCAGCACCTACCTCGGGAAGCAGAGGGTCTCCAGAGCTAAAATCAATGTAGTTCATCCTCGGAAATCCCCCTGCTACAAACTCATACTGTCGCTTGGAGTGCTCCCTGAAGACTGAGGTTATTTAGCAGTGAGGTATCACCAGTAGTATCTACGGTGCAAGATAATTTAATAACATTGTATCTTTCTGCCACCTATAGAGTGGACATTTCTATAAAATTGCACTGATGTGTGTAATCTGGAACTATATATAGGACCCGTATAGAAGAGATAACCCTGGTCCAAGGGTGAATACCCCAAATGTACACAGTCTTTGATAAAAGCAGCAGGGTCTTTATTGTACTCACAGCTTATCAGTGCGGCACACAACAACAACAGTGCACAGCAAAACACTTCAAGTACCGGGTACAAGATATGTCTCCTTCTCCTCTCCTTCACTCCAAGTCGTTCTCCTCAGGATGGTCAGAAGGGGGTCTTTGCTCCCTGCCTCCACCCTCAGCCTATTGCACCAAGGGTGGGGCTAGCTCTTCCCTCACCCCCTAAGCAGGGTGAAGGGCACTGGTCCACCTATATCTCACTAGGCCCTACTCCACAGGAACCTAGCTACATCTCTTTCTGACTGTCCAGTCAAACACTCCAGCTCTCACCGCACTCATGAACTAACTCTCTCTCTCTCTCTCTCTGACCGAACCAACCAACTACTCCTGACTTACTCACTCCAGAGCTCAACTGCAGAGCACACAGGAACTGCAACTAAGTTTAGTCAGCCCCGCCCCTCATGACATCAGCAGAACCTCCCCTCTGCATAGGCCTACAGCAGAGACAGGCTTGCATCTATCAATCAGGCAGGGCTTTCAAGGGGGGAAAACCCATGATTACTACTGGTGCCCGCCAGTAGCAGGACTTACCACAGTAGGAGGAAGGTTTTATAGCCCACGCTGTTTACAGGGGGCTACACATTGATGATACAAAACTTAGGTTTCAACACTGAATATTTAAATCCTGTTTACCTATGGTAAGATTCACTGGCCTGGATTTTCAGTTTCAGATGTTCGTTTAAATACCCCAGCATTGCAAAGGCGGCTGAGTTACTCTGAATCCGTTCTGTTACGGGGAACAAAATCAGTAATAAAGAAAATGGTAGAATATGGTATATAACACAGACAATAATACGATGTTGCGGTCTTCACACTGACCTCCGCCTCTGAAGAAGCTCCTTTTGGGGACCGAAATGTCGCTTACCTGGTGTTGTATGGGCCAATAAATAATATTTTGTTCACTATTCTGTGTGCCCTGTGCTAGTATGAGGATCTCTAAGCTGGTTATTACCTATACTATTTGTGATTAGATTATCGTGCGCAGAGCCGTTATACAAAGCACAGCATGGCCATTTTCTTTAAATTTGTTAAAATACATATAAACAGTATAATATATGTTATAGGTGTGTACTCACACACGTTCTCTGCTACACTAGGTTGAAAGATTTGCTTGTTTGTATTTTATTCAACATTCCCATAACCTTTCTAGGTTACTTTTGTTCCTGTGGTCTTGTGTTTTGGGACCAAGTTTTGCAAGATCGTAAATGTGCAGTCCCTAATGCTCTAACAATAGTGATGTACTGTATTTAACGGATTAAAAGTATATGACTGGTGCCCTTTACAGCTTTTTAGACTGTATTTATGTATGTATTTCTTTCTTTTTAATCGAGTCCAGGTCTATATGTAATGGCACCTATGATGGAAGAAGTGAACAAACAATTGCAACAATTTTCTCTACACATGTATTATCTTTTTACCTGCAGTTAAAAATGAGTATTTCACAGTTTTTAAATCTTTTTAGATACAGACGTAGAACATTATGTATAGGTTAAAATGCGGGGTATAAAAAGAGTAGCACTCCAAATTCACGTATAGGCGGTATGGAATTTGGAGTGGTTCTCTGTTCTTCATGTGGATACCTGGGACACTTCCCCCTGGGCTCTACACCCGCAAGTATTCCGTTCTCTACATAGCGTGCAGGTGTATTTATTCTCATGAACACTGTGTACCAAACAGGGCATTGTGCAAGCCCCGCTCACTAATTAATGCCAAGTTAACTTTAACACTATGTTACTTTGCATAATACAGCTCAACCCCCTGATAACGCTGTGCTTGGGGTCCAAAGAATCACATCGCGTTATAAGCGGATCGCGTTAGAAATAATGTACAATTGTATGCATTGTACAATAAAGTATGCAAGATGCCAATAATCGTGTTGTAAAGTATTCATAAATAGGAAAATTGGGAGCCACGCTTGCATCACGTTATCAGCGGATTCGCGTTGTACCGCAGCGTGTTATAACAGGGTTGAGCTGTATACTATAGAAACCTCACCTTTTCAACATAAATCACAGAAATTGGAAAGAAAAAAAAGAAGGAGCTGCTCACCCCTGAAGCAATGAAGGAATAAGTTGATTAATGAGGTAAATACAGTATCTGGATGTTTTAGCAACTTACCTGTGTATATACTTAAAGCAACGTGTGCCGCGGTGATGGCATTCATCTGCACAATGTTATAACGATACAGCTCTGTGTTTCTATTGCTTTCATCCTGAAGGGTCGTGCAAACCCAATGAGCATATCCCTTTGTGCCCTCAGTCTGAGAAACAACACATTAATCCTTTACAAACAAGAACATGGCAGACCTCGCAGTACATTTATTGGCTATCCTGTGTGATGGTTGGTAGCTTATAGCACAATTAAATGCAAATAAAGAGGCACATGCCAGGATACGTCAGTGGAAGAGACTGGAGTGGTCTAAATAAGTATACTCAATAACAATTAACAAAAATGTTAAACAGATGCAGTGCTGGATTGATATTTAATCATTTTCACAACCCTAATCAAGATGCTTAAGGAAATACGATTACCAAGGTTAAAAACAGCCTTTTATTAACCAAAACGTCTTCTGTCGTAACTCTTTCCAATCCACTCAAGTCAATAGAATGTAAGGGGTCTTCCAGGGACTGAAGGTGTCTTAATGCAGAAGGCTGCTTAGTCAATATGGTAAAATATATTTTAACTTCTATTATTTTTCCAAGTCCAGCATCAATCCCTGGGGTATAGTATAAAGCACATCTTGATGAAATTAAACGGGTTATACAGAATAGAGCAATTTTTACATACAACTATACATTTAATTCTAGCGATTAATACAATTTAGTGTACTTCCATTTATCCCTCTTTTGCATGCTAATTAAGTTCATTTAGAGTAGCAGACCAGGAGTTGTTAACCCATTTTACATCCTAGTAAAACTTTAGTGTCATTGCACGAATGTAAAAGGAAACCATGAACATTAGCTGCATGTATGTACAGTACAGTACTTGTCCTTCACAGCTCAGCAGTATGGCTCAATCCTTGTGTATGCGTTCACAATTGGCAGAGGGTTAAAGAGCAGAAAGTAAACTGAACAAAAAAAGGGTGTGTTAAAAGCATTGCATATAAGGCCTCGTCCAGGGTGGATAGAGGCGCGCTGGCGCTCCGCCCTGCGCGGCCGTGCTTTTCCTGGCCGGCTAGGTGCGCGCGTGTCTGGGGGCGCGGCCTCTACATCACGGAGCTGACGTGACGCGTTTGCGAGCGGCAAATTCAAATTTGCTCGCTCGGCAAGCGGCTGAGCGCCGAGCAGGCGGGCCCGCCCACTCACGCAGGCCACGTGCACTGTTGCAACGTGTCTAGCTTAAGCGCACGCGCCCGCTCAGCACCACCCTGGGCGAGCCCTAATGCAGTACGGATAGCTTAACTACATCTTATAAAAACCTGTCATAGTTTGTTCCAGGTACATTATGTACTGTACAAGCAGACATCGAACGTGTCCCAAATTAGGATGTAAAACCTATGAGAAGACTGGAGAAATCCCTGTTAACAGATCATGAAACTCAAAGGCAACAACTTCATGTGTATTTTTGACACGTCTGCCATCAAAATGATTTGCACCTGATTTACACAGTGTATAATGGTGGACGTTTAGTGTGTCAAAATCTCAGACCGGTTTCCAGGGGAAAATTGACAGACACACGATCAACTTTCTGAGAATTAAAAAAAAATACTAAAGACTTACATGCATACTAAGTTCAGTAGTATGTCTAAAAATATCCATGTTTCATAGCTCCCCACTGCTTCTGCTATCAAAGCCTAGAGAAACGATAATAAAGTGTTACACGTATTTCTTTGGATTTTAAACATGGATACTATTTCAGGGACAATGATATTGGACATGAAATGATAACCAAAGTGAAAACAGTGTTTGAAACAATAATGGTATTTCGGTGCCCGAATGCACCTCTCCCAAGGATTGCATGATTATATACGTAATTCAATCCCTGAGAAAGGTGCCTTTGGGCTCCGAAACGTCGGCACGTTAATTTACATACACCTTCTGCTTCAACTGATTTAGTAAAAAAATGTTTTATATATATATATATTTCATGAGGTGCTTCCAACTCTTCACTATGTACACTGACCAAGGCCATGTTTATCCATGATTAATAAGCAATTTTAGTAGCTTTTGTGGCTGCAATAATGTAATGTATTTAATCAATTAAGATGGGGAGTGTTTGCTTATGAGAGCTGCAGTAATGTATGTAGCCAAGGGAAATGTGTTACCTTTTAACATATTCTGTAAACTTTTTTTTTTAATATAATTGGTTATTTTGGACCTTTGAAGTTAACACTGTCATTGTTGACATTTTGTACATTTTTGCATACTTTATAACTTTTATTAATGCATATAAAAGTTTATATATTTCTTTTACATAATCTGTTTGCTGGGCCTACTGTAAATTGTGACTTATAAAGAGAAATATGACAATTGTCCGCGAGCATGTACAGAATGTGCACAATCAGAGTTATTGAACTACCCTATGTACAGTTTGATGACTTTGAATCTACAATCCACTTTACAGCGGCAGAACATGCTGCATTGCATTTTTTTTATTACGGGATTGAAGCCGGGGGTCTCCGGAGCTGAACAGCATTACATTCAGCTCCGGAGACCCCTGCTTCAAGAGATGCTTACCTCCGAAGAGGTGCCAGTTGAGGTATTGGCATTCACCTAGCGCTCCACTCTTTCCTCCGCAATATCACAAAGATAAGATGTACAGACACTTTGATTCAATAGCATTGATGTGAGCTGTTGGGCTAGAAGCACAGAAGGGGTTAAATTTTTAATGCCGTTTTCGCGGGCTTTTAGGTATTTAAGGGGCTTTCACCACTTCTCCCCACTCCAAGACGAAGCCCTCTGCGTAAGGGTGAAACGCGTTGAGGGGGAGATGCTGGTGTAGCCCTGGTGTGTGTCAATAAAGTTTTTTTTGGAACCGAATATCCGGGAGCTTCTTTCAGACATGCGCAGTTGCGCCGCACTTCCTCCTTACATCTAAGCCCTAATTTCTCGCTATGCACCATCCCGACTCTTGCGTTATGCTCAAGGATGTCTTCTTTCTACCCCCTTTGTATCTAAAGCCCTCTCCCGCCTTAAACATTTCTCACTGACTGCCCCACACCTCTGGAATGCCCTTCCCCTCAATACCCGACTAGCCCCCTCTCTATCCACCTCTAAGACCCACTTTAAGACACATCTGCTTAAAGAAGCATATGAATAGCACTGGATAATCATGGGCACATGATACATAAAGCTTGGCCCCCTGCAGACGCACTTACCAGAACTCCCTCCTACTGTCTCTGTACGTTCTCCCTACCTACCTATTAGATTGTAAGCTCCTCGGAGCAGGGACTCCTTCCTTAATGTTACTTTTACAGTATGTCTGAAGCACTTATTCCCATGATCTGTTATTTATATTATTTGTTATTTATATGACATGTATTACTACTGTGAAGCGCTATGTACATTTATGGCGCTATATAAATAAAGACATACAATACAGTACAATACACTCCCACAATCACCTCTGCAGCAGTGAAATATTTCACTCATAGGGTGATTGGAGAGCTGCATTTAGGAAGCACCGAGGAGTCCTTCTATGCCAGCGGACTACCATGCATATGACGATCGGGGAGCTGGTAGAGGCAATTGTGGGAGCGGAGAGTGGATCGCTGGGAGAATGCCAATACCTCAACCAAAAAAGGCTCAGGGCGACCGCAATATGCTCTAAAGCCTTTATACTCACCTACACTTGTGAGTGAAATGTATGAGGTTTTTTACTTCTTTTTATCAGTAAATGGTTTTGCTCTACGTTCTCTTTTTCTCTTTTGTTTCTCTTTTCAGTATGTTCTGAGGATCTCTCCCTTAGTATGGAGTTAATTATGT
Organism: Ascaphus truei; assembly: GCF_040206685.1. Taxonomy (NCBI): domain Eukaryota; kingdom Metazoa; phylum Chordata; class Amphibia; order Anura; family Ascaphidae; genus Ascaphus; species Ascaphus truei. The sequence continues at coordinate 59,341,681 of NC_134493.1, read as the reverse complement.
CATCCACTGCAGAGAAGGTTTGTGACCCATTTAATATCCCCAGTATTTTGAGCGGCCGGATTTACCACAGCGGAGACCTTTTGCACAGTCTGAAAATTTAGAGTTGTTTTTCACCGTGGGGATGGAGAGTATATGTATATCTATGTAATTTAGTGAGACGTGTGTATGATTTTTGCGCTCAATTTTCTGTTTTGCAAAATCTATTTCCTGCACATGTTGCACAAGAATAATGGTAACCTCTCGTCAAAATTTGAGACATACGTGTACATGAAAGCATTTTGTGTTTTGTGTCTGTGAACACTCTCCCACCTAGTGCTGTTGAGCTAAACATATTAAAACCCATGTCACAGTTCACTTAAAGCTTACCTGCCCAATCCAGCATCTCACATATGATGGTTCAAGGGATTGAGCTACTTTGAAGGCTTCATGGCTTATCTGTAAAAAAAAATACTAAAAGTTCTCAAAATATTTTTGCTACTTCTTTGTGCAAGTGCAGAAAGGTTCATCTCCCCTTATCCACAAATAACACCAAGTATTTCTGCTGGAGTGAATGTCTGCAGGCTCTGTGCTAAGGATTTTCAATACGTGATATAGATCCGTGCTATCATCATCATTTCCAAAGTGCTACCATCAGCAAAACAACAAGACAATATACAAAAACTACTGTTCTACATGAACACAAACCGGCAAAAAAAAAGTCAAGAAGTCCCTGCTCCAAAGGGATTTCAAATCACAAAGAAAAAAGGGGGAGAGTGAAATAGAAATCTTATGGCCAAATGTGTTCTGTTTGTAATGTGTTTGCTTTTACGCACATTAGGAAACCTACCTCAATATTTTCATTCACCAAGTATAAAACGCCTAAGTTTGTCCATGCAACCACATGAACCACATGAACCACAGAGAAAGGAAGAACATCAACATAAAATACAACCCAAGAAAACTGCTGTAACAGAAATGCATTAGCAGCTAATGCTACAATATGATTAGAGCAGTTAGAAAGAAACGGTGTACTCACATTTTGCTCACACTGGATTGATTTGATGAAAGCGTGTTGTGCTAAAGCATGATTATCAGTAAATCATCTAAATGACCTAAAAATCAAGATTGCAGTATAAATGGAAATAAAATCTGTTTACGAGCAAATGAAAACTAGCATTTTGTACAGTGATCTTGCATCATACATATTACTACAGACAACCTACAGTGAGAAGCTCGGTGAGTAAAGACACCGACTGCAAACAATGGCACAGAGTTTGACTCAGGGGAAATCCTTGCGACCTTGGGCAAGTCACTTTATCTCCCTGTATCTCAGGCACCAAGAACATGGATTGCAAGCTATACAGGGACTGTCAGTAAAATTCCTATGTGCTGCATAGCGCACACTATATTGTAATTGTTATGCACTTTGAGTCTCATTGGGAGAAAAGCGCTACAGTGTATGAAATAAATAATAATAATTCCTGAAGCCCCCACAACAATGATTATGTTAGCTTGTACATTAAGATTTATGTGTCATCAGTATACAGGTACACCTGCTCAGCTAGTTATAGAGCAGTCAGCGACATTTCTGGCATTCAAATTAAACTCCTTTAACAATGCTTCAAAACTGAAATGAAATACCCAATGTCACACTTACAAGTAATGTTATGAAACTAAATGGTTGTTCATCAATATATAGATGTAACCAGATAATACTCTTTGACAAAGCGCCACAACGTGTTACAGTTACTTACCTCGTCCATGCCAAGTTGTCACCTGATTGATTAAAGCTGTTTTTAAATGTAGTCCTCGTACTGTAGCCCTATACTTTTTGCTGCTGTGCTCCGCTTTTTCTACTCTATTGGATCCTCTGCACTACGTTGTCAGCGTGAGGCACGCACAGGAAATGGGCAGCGTCACACTGTGAGTAATCTTACCCTTTTCCCATATTATGGTCAGCAGACTTTGGGAGGAAGATTGTATATTGCACATCAAGCTCTATGGTTAGTTTTCCACACAGGTAGAGAACCAGTCAAGACTGTTTATCCACAGTACTGACTCCATTATCTACCGCAGGACTTGGTGTTTATACCCCCTTATTCTGAGCTAATATTCTTCCATTATTTACACCACTCACTGATGCATTCATAGTCCATCTTCAAGCAGGTTTACCTATATCAATCAGTTAATACATTGTTACACTGACCCGGAAGCACTGACAGACAGAACTTTGTTTCTTTTTCTACTTGTATAGATGTAACCAGACTAACTCCACGGAATCCTCACCGCGACATCCCCCAGCAGCAGAAAATCTCATTCGGAAGAACGGATCCCGTAGGAGGACACAGCCTTTACTGTTCACGGAGCCGCAGCATTGTGTTTTTCTTCACCCGGCTCCGGGCACTAAAAGTATGGACACTTCTGTAATTGCAATATCTGTTTTTTGTATTTTAAATGTAATCTCCCAGTATATTGTGAAAATAAGGGAAAGAAAAGGCGCAAACAACTATAATGTGCAAATATAATAAATGTGATAAAAATATATATTTTTTTGTGCAATCTCAATAGGGGCCAATGTAATAAAATAACCCAGCTCAAACCCTCTGGTGGGACCTGTTTCACGGGTTCCAAGAAGTGTGACAGATCTCAAACAATCCAGGAGGAGCATATATGGGACAGAGAGAAGAATACACAATTTAAGTGCAGATGTATGAACAATAAGATCTAATTAAAGATGCAATCTTGGCTCGGATGTTCAGCCTACTCACAAGATATAGATGAATAGAGTGCAGTGAGCAGATAGGGCTGCTGCCCGTATGGAATGAATGTTGTTTGGATCTCCCTCCCAGGCGTATTCACCAATGGAATGGTATATGTGTAAAAGAGATGAGAAAGCACTACATAGCGCGATCAGGCTGATACATATAAACTTTATAAAATAACGATATAAAAGTGCGCACTTACAATGTGCAAAGTTAAAATAAGCATTTGGCACATATACAGTATGTGAGTATTGAAGGGTCACTGCAGATCTCACCGCCTCCCCTGGAGTCTCCCAGTTCTCCTCGCCTGCAGTTTGGTGTCGGAGCTCGTCTCGCTGTGTCCGCAATGGCGTGTGACGTCACGGCTTGTCTGGCTCGTGAACTACGGATCACCTTCTGGTCCAAGAAGCAACACTACGCGTTTCGCCCAGTCTCGAGAGACTGCATCCGGCTTCGCTCTCCTCTATTTCCCGCATTATGGGCTCAGGCACATAAGGGTATTTGTATCCATGTGACTGCCTATACCTAGCCACTATGGCTCTGTCTGCTCGGCTCAACTTAGTGAGCTTACAGTGACCCGCCCTGCTTGGCAGTACCCAAAACTCTGGTTCTACAGGAGCAATCTCATCATACAATATACTGGGGCCTTTGGGCTGAATGAGTTTCTGCTCGATCTCCCGGTACCTGTGATCTATCTCGTCCTCCACCTCCTGGGGGGTAAAGGCACCTGCCGCCCACCAATGATCAACTATGTTGCTCTTAATGAGCAGGAACCGTGTACGGTCCATCCCTTTGTGGTACCCAGTGAACAGGGGGTGCCCCCCACTTGTCACGGTGCTCGTACCCTGTGGAATAGCTAGCTTTCTCTACCTCAGACTCTGCCTGCGATGAGACACCGGACGTCCCCGCCTCTGTAGAGCGCGAGCAATCTCTCCTCCCTTAGGCATTGATGTACCTGGTAGGGTTCATCTTGTGAACCACCTCCTGGGCAGACCCAGCCTCCGCTGGAGTGTGGGACCCTCGGACCCTCCCTCTAGCTGCAGGAGAAAAAGGCACAGGGTTAGGCACACGTATCACACTGGAATAAGGTATTTCACCATCCATTTCAATGAGACCCCTCATTGCTCAATTCCCAGTCCCTCAAATCTTTGGAATATTTGGGGTACTTGCTCAATTTCTCCCCGCTAGGTCCCGGTGACAACACTCGTGACGGGGCAGGGGCAGTGGCCGGGGCGATGGAGCTAGGGGTTGGGGCAGGGGCAATGTTCAAGTCAGTGTCAAGCAAGCGGGTAATACCGCGACCAAGGGACGCTTTTTTGGGTGCTTTCTCCGCCATACTTCGTGCTTGTCTAGATGGGCCTTGGCTCTTCAGGGTGGCCATTGCAGTGGCCATGGCTACTCTCCGTGAGGAGAACAGCGCTCCCGGGCCTCGTTTTCCGGCGGACCCGGAAGTGACGTCATCGGCGGTGCCCGCAGAATCTCCATCCGCTTCGTGGTCACGCACCGGAAGTGCGTCGAGGACCGGCATGGGCGTTGGCGGAGCATCCGGTTCGCGGACGAACAAGTAGGCCGCAAGCCTCTCCTCCTCGTCCTCTGCAGTTGCGGTCTTCGCCTGGCGGGAGTAAGGGGGTGGTGGGGTCTCCTTACCACTCCGCTGCTGTTTGGTGATCTTGGGGTCCTCCGGAGTCGTCTCGGTCGCTATCTCCGCCGCACTGGGAGTCACCACGGCCATGGGACTGCTACGGCCTCCGGCCGCACCAGCGCTCGCCGTCGGAAGGTGTCCGGACTCGTCTGCTCCTCTTTGACAACGCTAGGGTGGTTCGCCGGTAGGCGCATCGCCACCGATGGTACGGGAGTCACCGGGTTCTTCTGCGATACAACCAGTGGGTATGGGTATGAAACGGTCTTGCTCCAGTACCTCCACTGCGATCGCGCTCTTCTCCGTCGACAGCTCTCTCTGCTCTATAGCGGGCTGGGCCTTGGTTCTTCCCGCTTGGTGGCAACGGGGAACTAGGGCAGCCTTGTCTTTACTCTCCGCCACCTCTGTTAATGTTCCCGGAGAGGCACCCCGCAGGGTCTCGATCAGTGGCCATGGCTCGTTAGGCCACAGGTAGAACGTGCCGCACTGAGGGCATCGTGCCTTAGTGCTTGGTACCGCGCCGGGTATCCCGCAGTGGACGCACAAACACCGGAGGTATTCGTGCTCCACCACCTCCACAACCAGTAAGCCTCCTGGTAGCTGGTAGATCGTAGTGCTCATTTCGGACATCTTTAGCTCAGGGGTGGAACAGTTCAGTGTTTCAGCTCCTTGCTCCTCGAATGCCAGGCAGAAGTGAAGCTCTTCGCTCTCGCTTCCTGTCCCTCCCTTTGCTGGGGAAGGCTCTCCTGATTGGCTCTCCTTGTGCCCCCTCCCTCTGGTGGAATCCAGAGGTGGGGCCCTCCTTCTTTCAGTGTGACATGGTCTGAGTTGTTGACCAGTCACAGCACAGGTGGGTGGGCTTTCGGCGTTCGCGCCGCTCCTCTTGCAGGGGATCTGGGTTTGGCGCCAAACCCCTGCACATTTCCCGCCACATTTCTCGTACAGTCTTTTTGCACGATTCACGTGCTCGCTACAGGATTGGCGGGAAACGCCATTTTAGTTCGGCTGCTATCTGCTGGGCCATTGATGGCGCGTTTGTCGCCATTTTGGATTGTTCTTTGCTCCGCGGAGCACATGTAGTGATGGCAACATCTTCGATGCGCCCATCACATGTAATTGTACACTACTCTCAGTATCTAGGGTGTAACTTGTTCCTAGACGCTGACCGTACTTGCTGACACTTTCTGCTTCTCTCTGCATGCTTACTCTGTTGCCCACTAGTATGAGGTGGCATACCCCAGGCTAGGCAGAACTCCTTCTTGTGCACTGTACTCGGTGACTGTTCCGGCAAGTGCTCTGTGGTGCATTTTATGTGGGTGCTAGCTAGTGTACCGGGCATCTCCCTAGGTACAGGCGTCCCTACTTTTGGCCACTCATAGTGCGGGCCCTGGGCCATGGTCCCTGGACACGTTAGCAGGCTAACCCCCCCAGTTGCCTCACACTATCTGTCTCAAGGGTCTAGTACAGCTATAGCTATGCACCCATCTTACGCCACCCGCTTAGGGCACCCAGGGCGTACTGTGCGGGAGCGGAGGTCCACGCTCCCCTGACTACCCCCGGTATGCAATTGCGCCCTACTTTCCTCAGTACTTGACCGCAGAGTGCATATCACTCTTCCCGCTCTGCTTCGCTGTAAGCCTGTCCTGTTCTGGATCTCAGCAGCGCCTTCAAATGTAACCCATATTCCGTCCCCCCAGACACAACTAGCATATCTAGGGTGTAGTGAGGGCTGGCTACATGTGCTTGGGTGGTGCGTACCTGCTGGTAACAGGAGGGCCTGAGCTTCCCGCGATGATGTTGGGGACACAGGACCAGGCTTCTGGGGTAGTTGCCTCATTCGTTAGTGGTGGTGCAGCACCTCCATCCTCTATACCTTCCCAGGGATATGGGGTAGGACCCATATAGAAGAAATGACCCTGGTCCCAGGGTGGATGCTCCACAATCACACAACAGTCTTTGGTAAAATCAGCAATGTCTCTCTTTATTGTCTCTAGCTCGCACACAGCAGCCTTGGCAGCACGCAGCAGCCACAACAACAGCAACAACAGCAGCACACACGGAAATCCCAAGGTGTACAGCCTTTCTCCTCTCCTTTCCTCCAAGAGGTACCCCGACAGGATGGTCTGTGAGGGGCCTCAATACCCCAGTGCCCACCTCAGAGGATATCCTCTGGGTGGGGGTAGATCCTCCCCATCACCCCCTCATCAGGGTGAGGGGCATTGGTCCACCGGAGCTCTGCTCACTCGCCAACTTATCATAGGCCAGAGTTCTCTTCTTCTCTCTCCTGCTCCCAGGACAGAGCTCTCCCTACTCCTCTCCTCCAACTCCCAGGACAGAACAGAACTCTCACTTACAGGAACTGGCTGCTAAATAGAGTCAGCCACACCCCTCATGATGTCAACAAAACCTCCCCTCTGTCTCATGCCTGCAGCAGAGTCAGGGGCCTGCATCTATCACTCAAGGCAGGGCGTGAAGGGGGAAAACCCATGATTACTACTGGCGCCTGCCCTTAACAGGACTTACCACAGTAGGAGAAAGATATGCATAGCCCGTGCTGTTTTCAGGGGGCTACACCTAATATTGAAGTACTCATAAATAAATAGAAAAACTTTTCTTCAAAAAAAATTGAAGAGATACCGGCACTCTTTACCTATGGAGCCCGAGAGACACCAAGTGCATTCCAAAACAGATGATTTCCACTTTCCATCATCACAGCTTTTTTAATACCCTAGATATAAGGAATAAAAAAAGAAAAACAGATCAGAACTAATATTGTCATAATGGGTACTGTACGTAAATGCTTAATTCTCATCAGTAAGGAGACGGTCATGTTAATAGAAAGTAATGTAACCCTGCTTCCCCCCTCCCCAGACTCTAAGGTGGTGTCTAGGGTGCATGAGGGCAGATTACATGCGTCTTGGGGGTGCATACCTGTGAGGAACAGGAGGGCCTGAGATTCCCGCAATATTATTGGGGAGCCAGGGCCCGGCTTCTGGGGTGGTAGCCTCCATGAGCTATTAGTGGTGCAGCGCCTCCATCTTCTATACTTCCAGGAATATGGGACAGGACCTGTATAGAAGAACCCCATCGGTCCCAGGGTGATAACCTCCAACTCACACACTGTCTTTGGTACAAAGAATAGCAATTGCATATGCCGAGGGTAGTCAGGAGAGCGCAGACTCTCGCACAGTACTCCTTGGGCGCCCATAGGAGGTGGCGTAGGAAGGGTGATTAGTTAGAGCTGACCGAGTCCCTTGAGGCAGGTAGCGTGAGGCAACTGGGGGGGTCAGCCTGTTAACCAGTCCAGGACCATGGCCCAGGGCCCGCGCTATGAGTGGCTCCTTAACCAAAATAAGGTTGAACACCACTGCTTTAAAGCATTAAAGCTTATAGCAGGAAATGTACTGAAGTTCTTTGCTATAGACAAAGCTAAAATGCTGGACAGAACATACATACAATTTTAAGTGCATTTCAGTGTCTTTTGGAAAATTCAATCTTTCCTTTTTTTTTATTCTTTCAAACAAAACAAATTATTTATGCGCACAGTGCACAGCAAAAATTTGCATTACAAGGAATGAGAGATTTTAGTAATTGTCTGCAATGCAGTTTTATTTAATAATATAGCCAATTTCAGAGAACTTCTGCATTGTACAGAATGCACATCCTATATGGAACATGCAGAGACATAAAACTGACATTTGTAAGGTACTGTACAGTAGTAGTAGGTTCAGTAGCAGTTGGCTTATTATTGTGGGTATTGAGAGCACAGGTGGCCATTGTAATAAGCAATTAGATATTATGCTCCATTTGCTTCTTTACTTATACTTCCTTAAGAAGGCTGCAATATAGGAGGTTGGAACCAAATAGAAATGTCCATTATCATTATAAAAAATAGGTTAATAATAAGCTAAAGATGCCTTTATACAGAATCTTTATAAAATGCAATACTGGAACAATGTTACCTGCAGAGATTTTTCCAATAAGTCACTGGTATCATTTCTTTTACCGTCAGAGACCAGCAAGTGTTGTGCCTAGCAGTAATAATTAATGCCAAGATCACACCAAAGATTAGATGTGGACTGAAGCTTCAATGCACGACCATAACACCTACAAAAAACAAACATCACCTGATCAGCCAGTGTGCCTTCCCATTAATGACAAACTATTAAACTATTTGCACATGATGCTTAAGGTGTTTACCTACACAAGGTACATCCCAAACGCACTGCTCCATATTTGTTTACTAACTTTTATGACCCATAATGGATGCTGGACGACACCATACTGCTAGTTCAAATGAATGGGACGTAAGTGGCCTTCTGGCACTGGAAGAGATCTTAGGCTTGGTTCATAGTTTAGGCGTGTGCGACGGATCGCATGGCGTTGCGGGCGCCTGTCGCCTGAGCAATCTGTGGACTTCAGACCGCTCGCGACGGGGAGGCGTGGCGGAGGCGTGGCCGTGATATCACGAGGCTGGTGCTCCCTCATTGACTGAACAACTCACATGACACGGCCATCGTGCGAAAAAGACAAAATAATTTGTGTTTTAAAAAATCTACTGCAACGTCGCCCTTCCTCGCGTGCGCAGTCGCGCGCACTAGGTCATCCGGTTCGGCTTCCTGTGAGTCCATGCCGGGCGGAAGTTTTACATTTGCAGGAGATACCGGCACCCCTAGGGATGTAAGTATCTCCGGAATAAGGGGGGCCCGGAGTCGAGATTAATGGGTTGAGCTCCGGAGACCCCCTGCTTCAATCCTATGTTACAAAAAAAAAATCTGCAAATAAATTGGCCGCTTGGATTGCTCCTTTAACGCATGCTGAACTATTGTTCCCATCGCACATTCTGTAATGTGGGGGCTGGATAGTTCTGCGCTGGTCCCACATACAGACGTGGCAACACTTACTGTCCCCAGCACTGCAGAAAAACAAGCAAAAGAATGCGGTGCCGGGGACAGTGTATGCTGCGGTCACGCTGAGGGGGTCCATGCTACTGAAGGGGACCCTCCTGCCACGTTCGGTAACGCGATCACGCATGGCAGACAGGCTTACTACATCTGTACACTGAGCTATTACATTTGCTTGCATTCTGTGTTTATAGAGATTAGAGTTTTAAAGAAACAAGGCTGGTATCTGATCTCATGACGGCACTGAGTTACTTTCACAATACTACACGACCAGAATAAGCTGAAACGGCAATCACAAGAGAATATATATACAGGTATTTTTTTTTAATACACTATTTTATAACCCCATGACGTCCTTTCGTTAGTGTATTAGTCAGCATAGTATGCCGAAGGCTTCCAAGTAAAATATAATAGTAATTAGTTTTATTAAAATATTCACGTAGAAAAAAATAAAACCAAAAAGCAGCAAGGGGCTATGCAAATACACCTGTCTGCACAGCTATTAATTATATTTATTAAACAGAGCCTAACAATGTAAAAAAAAAAAAACTGGAATTGTCAAAGTGGATGAATGAGAATCATGGCTGGGGGACCTGTAATGCATTGCAAAGAAAACATGAGTTTGTAGCAGACCCCTCCTATACTTAATAGCCCAGACAGACAGAACATGGTTTATACCTTCCTCCTAGTTCCAAGATCTCAGATTTGCTCAGTAGTTGCCTGTCCTCATTTCGACCGACCAAGATGCCTAGGACATTCACTTTGACTTTGGACGGCGAGACTGCATGCAAACACGTACAAGCATCTCCTAGCAGCTTCCACAGGCGCAACAGGCCAGGGCGGTGCTGAACAGCTCTGGAAACCAATCATTGGAAACTAAACTATGTGCAGTGTCTGCAAGTGATACAAAATATACACATGTATTGCTGCTAACACAATTGTATGCAATATGTTACACAGTGGGCACTACAAGTCTGCACCAAAGAACTTACTTAAATGTGTACCTTTTTTTTTTTTTCAAATGACATTCTTGGATTTCTACTTGTGCTATATTATGTCAAGAATATAAAAGAAAAATCAAGCAACATTAAAGGGGCATTGAACATCTGTGGCCAAAGCAACTTAGTACCCAGGGAGCTTCAACTGCTCTGTATTCTGCTATTGCTCTACTAAACCCCACAGAAGATAAAGTTTACATGTATTGCCATCAACCCGACTCTCCATGTTAGCAATAGTACAAACACATTTAATCAAAAGAAGCAGGTTAAGAAAACTAAATATCTAGGATAGCTTAAGTGTCAATTGGGCCTCAACTGTACAATCGTTGTCATGCGGTCTACTACCAGTTCAAGTATTTCAGGGGGAAAGTCTCAAGCACACATTAAGTTATGGTCAGTAAAAAAGTGACAGAAGTAGTTGGATTTGCAGTACGCGGCTAATGCAAGATCCAACCAACACATTTTATATGAGATGGGTAACTGTGATCATACTGTACCAACCGAGTGAGAAATTCTACAGCTTTTTCTATGATATCAACCGCCTTTCCGTCCAAGAAGTCTGCAAGAGCACATTTTGCCAACATTAGATAACACTCCCCTAAACCTGAAAGAAAAAGGGAAAGTGCCACTTAATCACAATTTTAATATACAGTTATACTTCATACTGTGCAGAACTAGTTTTTGAAGGCGAAAATCCAAGTTCTGTGGGCTACTTTTCCATTAGGAGCCCTCACTTTTTTTAATTATCTGTAAAGGATCACACTTTCCAGTTCACATTATATATTGGATTCAGCAGTAACAAATGTAGAACTGGCTGCTCGGCCTTAAGACTATGCAGCTTATTTCTAAAACACAAAAAAGGGCGCAAAAGGGGATACAAAACAAAAAAGCACAATCATAATGCAAAATTATTTAATAAAGTCACAGAAATATTAACGTAAAAATGACAAAGGGGAAAGATCCCATAGATCTATACATCCACTCCTCAGTGTGGTGATGGGTGCAACTGAGGAGTGGATGTATAGATCTATGTGATTTTGTGGGGGGATTGAGTGAGAGTTGGGTAAGTGACAGAAGGTGAGGGCGAGAGAGGGGGAGGGAGTGAGTGAGGAAAAGAGGGAGTAAGAGTGAGACGCAGGCGAGAGAAATACATGCGAGGTGAGAGGGGGTGAGTGAGGAAAGGAGAGCGAGATGGAGGGGAGAGAAATACATTGGAAGAGGGTGAAAAATAGAGGGGGCTCGTGAGGTGTGAAATAAGAGGGCTCGCAATACCGCCGAGGGGGGAGGGGAAGGGTGGAGAGGCCCTCGACTTAACTCTGGTCCTGGGCCCTGCTGATGTGGCGCTGAAACGTTCCCTTGTATTGCCTCTTTTCTTATGTAAAAAACCCTCAAGTGAATTGCCTTTCTTCATAGACCGTCCATCCTCTTTAATTCAGTGACTGGCTCTTCTCTACACTTTTTCCAGCCCCATAATATATTTTTTTTATGGAGCTGTGTCCAAAACTGTACTTAATATTCAAGGTGTGGTCTTACCAAGGATGTATATTTACAGTGCCAAAAATATGCCATTCTCCCTTACCTCTGTAACGGGTATTCCCCCACCCAATCGCATATAGTGTGTGTGTGCAGGGAACTTAATGTTACCTGGTGTGGTGCGTTATACCTGTCAGGCTAACAGGAGGTCTGAGCCTCCGCTAGTGAGAGCCTGGGGTGAATCCTATGGAACGTTCTCGTCGGTCAGCGCCTCCACCTATGTAGGATTCTATAGGAATGTAGAATGGCCCTAGCATAGGAACCCACCCAGAAACCACATACACCAGGGTTATGGCTAAAAGGTTTACTGAACGAGCAAATAACACAATAACATCACATCACATCATATTGTATAGCAACACAACACAGAGTATCATACTTTCACAGTGCAACATCATCAGTATGCACAACGATATATATGTCACCCTCTGCCACTAGCTGGCAGCTATAACCTTGCCCCTAATTGGGCTATAACCTCCTTACACAGTATCCCCAAAGTCCTTGTACCCAAAGTCCCAAGAGTCCCACAACCCCACCCACGTGTGGAACAGCGCTGCCCACTAAGATGAAGTGTATAGGTGGTGCACTTGGTGACTTGGATAATACCTGCCTGGTGCTCCTGCTACCGGGTGCGCAGATGACCTTTACTTGGAATCCCTTGCTCCAGGAGATGATCCAAGATGCCTCCGCCTCAACGGTGGGTGGCTCCTGCATGGAGTGATCCACCTTTATAATGTCTCTTATCCTTGCTAACGCAGAGGATGTATTACCTTCACAGCAATTTCCAGGATAGTCACGGTTCCTGGCTGGACCCTCACTTGTCTAGGTTCTACAGGACCCTGTCCCAAGTCTAAGGGGAGTCCCTGTAGTAACCACAAGCTGAGGTGAGTAGGGCCTAGCTGGGGGCTAAGGGGTGACTTCTGGCCTAGTGCAGGAGGCTACTTTCCTCCCTGCACAAACACACCATCCCCTCTCTGTATCCCAGCTCCTAACTGACAATCCCTGTCTTCACACAACATTGTTGCAACTTTGCAGCATGAGAATCTGTCAGCCTTATTGGCTGTCTGGCTGCCTGTGACCAGGGTGAAAATGCAGTCCCCAGAGGCTGCTGGAAACTGTAGTACTTGGTGGCTCTCTTTAACATTTGGGCCTTGTGCGCGCTGTGTAATGGCCGCCGCCGCTGCTAACTGCGCATGTGCGAACTGGGGGATGTCCCTGACTATGGAGCGCCTATTCTCACTCCCTGTAATGGCTGCCATATCGCATCTGAGGCTATTCTGCACGCGCGCGAACTTCCGCGTATGCGCAAACGCACACAAGATGGCAGCGCCCTGTAGCTGATGTTGCCGGGAGCCCCCGGTGACGCGATCACCCCTGCAACTGCCCTCACGCTGTCGCAGGTGAGAGTGAGAGAATCGAATGTCTGGGGAGCCAGAGGGGACCTGGCTACACCTCCATAACCCGTTTTATGCATGATAATATCCTTTCAGGCTTTGCAGCCACTGCCTGACATAAAGCACTATTGTTAAGCCTGCTGCCTACACGCTTTTTTAAAACTTTCTCCATCAAGGATATACTTAATTTTGTCCCATTTAAAATGATAAAAACATGGAATCCCCTCTCCCAATAACAATAATACTCCCCAAAGCCCCTGAAAACTATTAAAAATGTTAGTTATTCTTATGACTGATCTCAGAACCCGTGTACATTAATTACATTGTGGGGCCACACAGACAAATAAAGCAATGCTCCGTCTCCCCCCCCAAAAAAAAAACAAGATAGCATAAGTAACAAATCTACATATATTTTAATCTAGACAAAAGCTGGCCACTACAGTACCTACACACACGTGTTTATGGTCTTTACAGTACATTTTAATGCCGGCACATATTGGCCAGACTTGCGTATGATTTGCTGGTATTCAGTTACTGCCTGTTTATATGTCCCCAGGATCTGCTTGATAGATGCCATTTTATATATGCTGTATATGGAGTCTGGGTTGAGTTCGCTGGCTTTAGCGAATGACTTCAATGCTGTCGTGTAACCACCTCTGCTCAAATAGGCTTCCCCTAAACACTCCAGCAGTTGGTATCCTTGGGATCTGCTCTCAGAGCTGCATGCAAGCTAATCATAATAGAAAGAGACAGCAGTTAAATCTGCAGTAAAACAGCTGACAATTACCAATAGGCTTTGACCACTTAAGGAATACATGAGGAATTTGTATGAAACCAGTAGCCTAGATAGCTACTGTATTTTAAAGACTTTTCATATTTAAGACCAAAAGACAAATTGTAAATGCCCTGTACATTAACAAACACATACTGATTATATCAAGGGCTCATACAAAACCACAGAAAGAATACTGCAGTAATCTGAGCCGAGTTAGAGAGCAAACTTCCTAAACATTCACCATGACAGCATTTGATGAGAAAAGACTGCAGCGTTTCAAAAAGCACGTGGCTGTACATGTGCAAGCTTTCAATATCAGACAGATGCAGCGGCCGTTCTTCGAACACTTCACGCGTTGTATACCTCGGAATACCCATGTCATGGCGCGGGATTTCTTCCAAACGTAACGCCTTAAAACGTGAGTGCAGAAAATGGCATTTTAGTGTTAAACACTGAAATTGACACAGTAGTACAGTACTGTACACATTACAATTCATTCATTTCTGCCACGGATACGAAGCAAAATCCATGAAATTCAAACAAAGCAACAGCGATAAATACGTGTGCCTGGGGCGATTGGCCGTGTTAATGCCGCGTGGAGTACAGCAGCGCACACGAAAATGGCGCCGTGATTTGTTCGAATAACGGCCACTGCATCTGTACCAGTGCACAAGCAGGTTGTGAAGTCAACATGTGAAAGGACTGGGTGGTTGCTGCAATCAATTATTTATTGTCGTCATACCTGATTAAAAATCCTTCGAGTTGGAAGTCTGAAAGCCACTTCTTATGGGGATTTTGTGGATAGATACCGTGCACTACAAAACTGGAACAGTCTACAGGATACTCTCACAGCCGCCACAAGTCTAAGCTCTTTCAAAACTAAAGCTGTTTCACAATTTCATCTGGTCTGTAACTATTACATACGCCTATTATATATTATTATATATATTATCTCATACTGTGCATGCAATGTCTTGTATATAATGTATAACCCTGCTCACTTAATGTAACTATGTATTTGTAACCATACTGTATATCTGTCATCATAACTCTGTGCCCAGGACATACTTGAAAACGAGAGGTAACTCTCAATGTATTAATTCCTGGTAAAACATTTTATAAATAAATAACAGTTATAATACAGCAATTTGACAAGGCCAGTTGGTATTTTATGAGCATTAAATAATGACCCCAGAAATATCCAAAAACAATACATTCCAATGAATTGCCAAGTCGACCCATAAATTAGTTTGCAGTATTTTGTCTGTGTACTAGTAAAATCTGAGAATAAGGGGTTTTATTATAACAATATATGAGATGGGACTCAAACTTTGGCCAAAAGGGAACACAACTCTACAATATAAAGTTAAGTGTATGTAGCCCCCTGTAAACAGCACAGGCTATACCTATCTTCCTTCTACTGTGGTATGTCCTGTTAAGATCAGGCACCAGTAATCATCATGGGTTTTCCCCCTTGATAGCCTTGCCTTGAGTGGTAGATGCAGGCCTGGACTCTGCTGCAGGCGTGAGCAAGAGGGGAGGTTCTGCTGACATCACGAGAGGTGGGGCTAGCTCTATATTTAGCAGACAACTCCTGTAAGTGACGAGTCTGCTGTAGGACTGTCGGAGTAGTGAGTCCTGCTGATCGGTCCACGGAGTTGGAGAAGACGCGGTCTCGCCTGCGCAGCCGTGCAGGAGCGGAGAGAGGAGTGGCGAGACTCAGCCACTTTGAGTAGAGCTGATAGCATTATAGACCTGGTGGACCAATGCCCCTCACCCCCCTGCCTGGGGTGATGGGGAGAATCCAAGCCCCATCGCGAGGATAACCTCGGGGGTGGGCCACGGGGTATTGAAGCCTCAGCCCAGACCATCCTGTCGGAGGAGAGACTTGGAGGGAAGGAGAGGAGGAAATATCGGTGTGGGAGGAGAGCGGAGTAACTCGCAAGGCTTCGCTGTTGTTGTTGCGGCTGCTGTACACCACTACATTTTGGGAGTCACTGATCTGCCAATAAAGAGACTATTCTTTGTATCAAAGACTGTGTGTGAGTTGGAATTTATCACCCTTGGACTGAAGGGGTTCTTCTATACAGGTCCTGTCCCATATTCCTGGGAGTATAGAAGATGGAGGCGCTGCACCACTAAGAGATCATGGAGGCTACCACCCCAGAAGCCGAGTCCTGGCTCCCCAATAACATTGCGGGAAGCTCAGGCCCTCCTGTTCCTCACAGGTATGCACCTCCACGACGCATGTAATCGGCCTTCATGCACCCTAGACACCACCGTAGAGTCTGGGGGGGGGGGGGGGGGGAAGCAGGGTAACATGTAAGTTAAAGAATTGAAGTTGATTTCTTCTATCAATTGAAAGGGAATTAAAATCTAATTAACTACCTGGTATGAGCTGAATGGCAAACCCCTCCCTTAAGTGTTAGTCAAGCACTTGTGTTTTAGAGTATTTAAGACCATCTATCTTGGCTGTGTGCAACATCAAAGTGTCACATTTAAAGTGTCTGTTGAGTTTATTGTGGAGTTGAAATAGGCGGTGAAGATTTGAGGAAGATCTGGACTCTGCACAACAACTTTGCAACTGTGAGAACTTTACTTTCTAAAAGCTGTGAATCTTTGTACTCTTTCTATCCTCCAATAACTGTGAAGTGTCTCCTCCTGCATCTCACTGTGCCCTCTCCTCCTGCATCTCACCGTGCCCTCTCCTCCTGCATCTCACTATGCCCTCTCCTCCTGCATCTCACTGTGCCCTCTCCTCCTGCATCTCACTGTGCCCTCTCCTCCTGCATCTCACCGTGCCCTCTCCTCCTGCATCTCACTGTGCCCTCTCCTCCTGCATCTCACCGTGCCCTCTCCTCCTGCATCTCACTGTGCCCTCTCCTCCTGCATCTCACCGTGCCCTCTCCTCCTGCATCTCACTGTGCCCTCTCCTCCTGCATCTCACTGTGCCCTCTCCTCCTGCATCTCACCGTGCCCTCTCCTCCTGCATCTCACTGTGCCCTCTCCTCCTACATCTCACCGTGCCCTCTCCTCCTGCATCTCACCGTGCCCTCTCCTCCTGCATCTCACCGTGCCCTCTCCTCCTGCATCTCACTGTGCCCTCTCCTCCTGCATCTCACCGTGCCCTCTCCTCCTGCATCTCACTAAGCCCTCTCCTCCTGCATCTCACTGTGCCCTCTCCTCCTGCATCTCACTATGCCCTCCCTACTGCCTTTTCTGTTTACCGTTTCCTCACTCCTTTGTGAACGTCTCTATTCTCTCAAACTTCCCCACTCCACCATTATTTATACACCTGTAACGGGTATTTCACCCCACCCAATCGCAGATATAGTGTGGGTGCGGAGAACATACAGTGTTACCAGGTGTGGTGCGTTACCTGTTGGTCTCACAGAAGGGCTGAGCTTCCGCCACAGGGAACCTGGGGCAATTATATAAGGAGTAACCTTGTACTCGGTGCAGCGCCTCCACCTGCGATGGTTCCTAGCAGAGCAGGAATTGTTCCTCGCAGGACACATACAATAACCACATACACTGTATGTATAATAACCAAATACCTTTACTGGTGAGCATATGAACCAATAACCATACAAACAATATCGGGTGTCCCTCTCTAGAGGAGACACTGAGTAACTTGACACATATAATTCTCCCACCTTCACCGGGTGATCCCACCCCGTGTCCAGTAATTCCCCACACAATGTCCAGCACTCTGTAGAGAGCGGATATGTGTGACTGCGCAGTCACTAAGGAAACTACTAGGCCTGTTGGTGCACATGTAGATCAGAGTTACCTGCCGAGCACTCCAGTGCTCGGGCCTGCAACAGACTTCACAAAGGATCTGCCGCTTGGTGATCTCCGTCTGATCCTGTGGTTCGTTGTCCGGGGTCCGCCAGGGGCGATCCCACCCTGGAGATAGTCTCTGTCTCTGGGTACAGACTTGAGCCCAAGCCTTCTCTCGGGAAGCGCAGCGTCTGCTGTGTCCCTATCTAACACTAGCGCTACTGTGACAGGATCCCTAACCTAGGGCCTGTCCCTGTAGCACCACAAACTGGGGAGTGAGGACCTATCTGGGACCTAAGGGGTTAATAGCCTGCTCCGCTCCCATAACTCTTCCCGGTCCTGACTCTAACTGATAACTAGCACTCGCAGCCACTCGCTGCAACCTATTGGGTGCGTTCAGCAACCGTGCTGCACAAACCCTGTGCCTTGTTGTCAGACCTCACAGCACTGACAGCCATGACCCTGACAAGACAGCATACACACACACTCACTAAGGGCAGGGTCCCTATCTTGGGCCGTCCCTTAGCAATTACCCACTAGCCTGGTGGGGAGTTGGGGCCTACCTGGGATGTGAGGGACCTTACGCGGTGCAGGAGCTTCACTCGCTCCCTGCACCCTTCCTTCCCCTTCTGCTCCCCAGCTCCAACTGCCGTCTCGTGGGCTCAGTGCGCGAAATGTATCTCTCTGCAGGGAGATCATAAGCCCTATTGGCTCCCTGGCATCATGTGGGGCGCGCAGAGGCTCATGGGACTCGTAGTCCCTGCCTAGAGCCTTCCCTGGTAGGCTAGGGTTCGCGCACTTTCCTTGCCCTATCCTCGCGCATGCGCAACTCCTCCTGGCTCCTGTAATGCTCCCTGCCTCGTCCCAACTCTGTCCCGCGCATGCGCGATCTCGCCGCATGCGCGCGCATCCGCAATGGCGGCCCCCGCTGACCGGGTGCGCCGCCGGAGCTCCAGGGACACCGAGCGCTCCCTGCACTGGCCCCCACCTTTGTGAACAGCCGGCGGGTCCGTCGCTGCCTCCGACGGCACCCGAGACCGCGCTGACACAAAGGAGGGGGGTCTCTGGTGGCCGAGGGGCACCAATGCTACACACCTCTCTCCCAACAACTTCTTTACCCCTCAATAAAAAACACTCACACAAATCCTCTATTCACACCCGTTATCTACTCCTTCCTGCTGCTGGGGATCTCCCCTAAGTCTGAACCCAGACATACACACCTGATCTCACCCACGCCTCCCTGCCATCTCTTCCCCTGCTAATGGTGTTAAACTTCTCATTTAATACTGACTAACCTTAAAACTTGCCCCACAAATCAAGCATCCAAATAGCCTGCCCTCATGGCTATTGTCCCACAGTCACTTATACCACCCATTGTGAATTGTGACCAAGCACAGCCATCTACTGCACTTATTCCCTCTTCTGCTGCCTCTGTCTCTAAGTTTCCCATCATACCTAAGCCCTTCGGGGCAGGGATTTCCTTTCCTATTGTCTGATTTTGCTGCACTTATTGTATTATTATAATTCCCTGTACTGTAGTCTTTGTGAAGCGCTGAGTACACTTTTGGCGCTATATAAATAAAGACATACAATACAAGTTAATAGCCCTGACCTCTCCTAGGACTGAAATAAATTGGTGGCAAACAACTATTTCTTAACACAAGTTGCAGAGAAATGGGAGTCTCACTCCCCCTAGTGGCGCTTCTCAATAGTAACCAAAGTCATAGTGTATTGAAACTGCTTGCTGAACAGCCGTCCATGTGGATGATACACTGATTAAATGCAGTGCTACAACGGTCCCCCCAATAGCCTCCAACGTGAGGTAAATCTTGTATGGGAAAGGGACCACGAAATAAATAGTACTCACTGTTGTGGTAGCAGGACTTGTAGCTGATCCGGTGTGCTCCTGCTGATTGGACGGAAAAACAAATAAGTGCGCACAAGAAATCTAGCTTAATAAAAGTGTATCAGTGATAATAATTAAATCAAATACATCCCAAATCGTGATATAAAGTGCATCAAATAATTAAGCGTTGCCATTGTAGATGAGCATCTGCTGCTGTGTATAGGGTAGCCCAAGACCCTAGAATCTACGAACAACAAAACAAACAAAGCGCACAACACTCATCGTGAAAAATGTAATAAACTGTGTTTATAAATAAGGTTAAGCGTACATCAAGATAGACTTAATCAGGCATATAGAGCCACAACGTGGCAGTTACCAGCAGCTGCAACCAGGAACTGCCGGGATCTCGCTCCCCCTTCCGCTCACTCAGATCAGATGAAGTAAAAGACACAATACCGGACTATTGATGTCTCTGCCACAGTCTCAAAGTCCCATACGTGACGTCAGTGCGCGCGATCAGTTACTTATGGCAGGGTACGTATATATGTATTTTGTTCTTTCAAAAAGGATCAAAAACTTGTACCATTCAGGGTAATGGCATTTTTCTCTATGCGACTGCCCCTTTTAATGAATGAAATGAAGGTATACTGCATAGATGTAATGTCTATCGACATTAGAAAAAGGCAATATAGGTTATAACACTTACTCGTACACTTTGCACATATAATGGTAGTTGGGAGTGATCCACTGATTGTTCTATTAATTTATATATCATGTAGAGCCTCTATCAAAGCATATTGCTCCTTAGTTAACCCTTCTGGCAGCAACAGGATAAACTATTTGTAGATAGCTTTTGGGGTTCAAAGTTCAGATTCACTGAAGAAGCCATTTAAGGGGTTAATTTTGCAAACTCTGTGAAAATGCCTTGTATTCATGAATATATGCTTTGTGTTAGGTTACAACAAATGGTTCCTTATAGTAACAAGATCTGAATTTGTAGTTAGAAAAGGCCATGCTGGAGGAATATTACCTTAGAGCAGATGAGAAACATCTAACCAAAAACACTGTTTTCCGTCTATAACCTGTGACATCTTGCCTATACTAACTGAAGTTTGGGATTGAAAAAAAATGCCCCGAGAATAAACATCTTGGAAGTGTGAGAAACCGGTGTCGGAAACCTGTATTTTCACACAAAAAGGATCTTATGGAATTTTCAGCGCTTACGAACCAGCATTGAATCTGAAGAACAAAAGAACAATCATTTCATTTTTACTCTTCGCCGAGAGATTTTCTGCATTTGAAATGCAGCTATAGAATAGAAAAGGGCCGCTCCTTCTGCACGCTTATTCCCCCCCCCCCCCCCCCGATTTTATGTGGTATAGTAGAGTGTCCGATTGCACGTCTCTAACTTTTTTACATTGTTAATGGATATTTAAACCTTAACTGTGGTTTGGTCGCCCGCACTGGTTGCGTCTTAATTACTTATAAAAGGCTGTGTGTAGAGAGACGCTACAAAGACCAGGAGAAGGGCTGTGTGTAGAGAGACGCTACAAAGACCAGGAGAAGGGCTGTGTGTAGAGAGACGCTACAAAGACCAGGAGAAGGGCTGTGTGTAGAGAGACGCTACAAAGACCAGGAGAAGGGCTGTGTGTAGAGAGACGCTACAAAGACCAGGAGGAGGGCTGTGTGTAGAGAGACGCTACAAAGACCAGGAGAAGGGCTGTGTGTAGAGAGACGCTACAAAGACCATGAGAAGGGCTGTGTGTAGAGAGACGCTACTGGGACCAGGAGAAGAGCTGTGTGTAGAGACGCTACAGGGACCAGGAGAAGGGCTGTGTGTAGAGAGACGCTACAAGGACCAGGAGAAGGGCTGTGTGTAGAGAAATGCTACAAGGACCAGGAGAAGGGCTGTGTGTAGAGAAATGCTACAAGGACCAGGAGAAGGGCCGTGTGTAGAGAAATGCTGCTGCACCCGATTTTCCATCCTTTCCATCCAGTTCAAACGCCTTCCTATAGCAGCCACGAGCTCTGCTTTTATCACCGGCTACTTCCTTGTTGTAATGACCTAAATAGCAAAACACTTTGGACAGATACGTGTCCAGTTTGGCAGCCTGCAAAGCAAAAAACAAAACAATAAGAGAAATCAGGTTTTAGAAGTTTGTGCTGTATAAATTAAAACCCTAGTACTCAACACATAACCTGATATAGCCCATGGTTTTATGAGAGAATGTGTGGGTTTGCAGCCACCATGATTTTTACTATGCAAGTCAGTCCCTTTAATGGGCCAAGTCAGTTTTCCTTTATAATTGGGAAAAGTGGAAAGAAGAAGACATTCATCTTGGGGCGGCTTTAAAAGGTTGCAATTTTCCTTGTGCACAGTTGGATGGAGATTACGGAGGCGCAGGATTTAGGGGTTTATAATAGCTCCCACGTTGTAATTGCCAAACCACGCAGTTTGGCATGTTCACAAGAAATGGAAGGAAAATGGGAGGAAAAACAGTATTCTGTATTGCTAATTACTTCTTCTAAACTGTGTCTATTTTAGTGACAACCCACACTGTTTAACAGTCAATCTGCCTGGTTTGTTACTTGCTTTAGAATCAGAATGACCTGAGGTGGTGTTAACTCCATACCTGAGTCTGACTTATGGGTTTTGCTCTCTCAGCCAAACCCATATTTCAGGCTCTAGGTATTACTCCAAATGAAATAATACAATACGATGGCTGATCTAAAGTACTATAGACCAAAATACTATTGAGTTGTAATCAACATAATCATGTGCAATTCATAGGATCAGCTAGCGCTCATCCCTTAGTTGCAGTAAAACTTCCTGTCTCCAATTGAAATATATATAGAAAAAATACACAGAGAAAAATAATAAATATACCATACAATATGGTTCAATGTCCAGTCCATTCACAAGTAGGAAATGCAGCTCAAATCTGATTGGATCCAACCCTCGGGTCCAAGAAAACTATAAAGATAAAAAAGGAAAAAAGGGCGCAAGACCCATAGTGCAAAATGTAAAATTTTAATGCTATAAGAACACAGTTAAAAACACTTACAAGACGTAAGTTGGTATTAGGCACATCTAGAAAGGTAACTCCGAAGTTTCAGCCAGCTGGGAGAGCCTCAGTGTCCTTCTTCTTGTGGGGAGAGCCTCAGTTCCAGACACCCTCCTCCCGGGTTTGGCGCTGCTCCACTCCTGCTTCCGCGTCACGTGCGCTCGTGACGTCACCGCACTCGTGTTCTCGCGACGTTACACCAGGGGGCCGGGCTTGGGGCCGATGCGCTGTCTCCAGCAGTCTGACAGATCAGACTAAAGCTGAGTCCCCAGTGCGTTCTGTTGCACGCGCGCCCGGCTGGGGGGGTGGCGCGTGCACATCAGAGGACGCAATCTGTGGACTCAACCCAGCAGACAAGACTGGCGGCAGACGTGCGTCAAGGGGGCGTGGCTAAAAACATCACATCCTTCACACAGAAAAAAAAAGAAAGGAACATCCTCGTCTTCTCTTCTCCCACAGCACAGTAAAATGGCGCACTCAAAGCAAGCAACATTACTGTTGCTGATGGAGAATGTTTATTTGAAATCATTGCTCTTGGATAAGAGAGAAACAAATGTGCATGAAATTAATAGACAGCGACAAACACATGGCGAGTTTGCAGCTTTGTACCATGTACTTCGCAAACACAAAATAATTTTTTGGAGTATATGAGGATGACAATGAAGACATTTGATTATATTCTTGAACATATAAATGACACAATAAACCCAATTGAGACTCATTTTTGCCGCACTATACGTGGAGAAAAAAGGCTCATGCTCACCTTGAGGTTAGTTCTATTTTTTTTTCCATAAATGTAATAATATATAAATATAAAATAACAATATATTATATTAATATACTGTGCAATTGTATATCCCAGTATTATTATTTATTTATGTATTTACACGCATGATTACAGTATTTTGTTGTACAAACCAAATAAGATCAAATGTGAACAATTTGCGTGTGTGTGTGCGTGCGCGTGTGTGTGTGTGCGTGCGCGTGTGTGCGTGTGTGCGTGTGTGTGCGTGCGTGCGTGCATATATTTTTCTGTACTTATATTTAATTTTCTTTGTATGCAGTGTTATATCTAATAATGTTCTCTTATTGAATTTTCTATTCTCTTTACAATTTGCTACAGATTCCTCTCTACCGGAACACCATTTCCTGGATTAGCGTTTTCATTTCGGATGGGTAAAACAACAGTAGCAAGAATTGTGTACGCAACATGTGATGCTATCTATAGTGTGGTTGCAAGTGAATTTTACAGTAAGTGGAATTATCCAAATTGCATAGGCTGTATCGATGGTAAATATATCCGTATTAAGCATCCCAGCAAATCTGGAACCATGTTTTTCAATTATAAACATTATCATTCTATTGTTTTGCAAGGTGTTGCCGACGCAAATTGTAAATTCATTGCTGTTGACATTGGCGCCTACGGAAAGCAAAGTGATGGGGGTGTGTTTAAAGCCTCATCGCTTTATCGTCTGATTGAGGACAGAAAATTGTTGTTGCCGTTGGATAAAACTCTACCACACAGAAGAAACACACAACAGTTACCTCACGTAATGTTAGCGGATGAGGCCTACCCGTTACTCACATACATTATGAAGCCTTACTGTAGGAATGGATTAACAAAAGAACAGGAAATATTTAATTACCGTCTTTCTCGTGCTAGACGCTGTGAGGAGTGCGCCTTCGGAATTATGACATCAAAATGGAGACTGCTATTAAAATCTATTGAAACATCTGTACTAAATGCAAAGAGAATTGTTAAATGTGTGACTGTATTACATAATATTGTAATTGATTTGGAAGGGTGTGTGGATATTACATAATTGGATGGTGCGTCTATACCTCATAGCCAGCTTATGAGAAGTCGGGCATTTAATGCATCTACAAACATGTCAAAAAACATTTGCAATGCTTTTAAAGATTATTTTAATGTTGAAGGTGCAATCCCTTGGCAACATAGTGTGTAGTAATATATCACTGATACAATGGCTATCCATTTAATTCCTTCTTTCTGCCTTATGTTCTGTACTCTCCCCCCAACAGAGTATTTGAAATAAAAAAAGAATTTGACATGTATACATTAATTTCCTGTGTTTTATTACTGATTTAACTATTGTGAAATATGATGTGATATCTATCTTCTAGATGTAGCCAGGTCCCCTGTCGGTGCGGGGGCGGGCGCAGCACAGCGGCGTCTCTTCCGTCATGCGGCCGGTTGCCGGGGAAGCGAGCGGGCCGGTTGCCGGGGACGCGAGCGGGCCAGTTGCCGGGGACGCGAGCGGGCCGGTTGCTGGGGACGCGATCGGGCCGTTGCTAGGGCCGCAGTCGCATCGCGAGGGTCCTGGCGGCTCGCAGTTAGGAAGCCGCCATTGCTAGTACTGTTGCGCATGCGCAGGAGCCCGATAGCGCGGGAGGCCACAGACAGGTTGTGCATGTGCAGTGAAGGGTAGTCAGCCCCCAGGGTGCACAGGGACAGAGCCACATGACCCCAGGGAGCCAATAGGGCTGCAGCATCTCCCTGCAGGGTGATTGATACATTTTCGCGGGCTTGCAGCACTTTTGGCAGTTGGTGACTGGAGCAGCTAAGGGAAGGAGGTAGGGTGCAGGAGTCAGTGACTCCCTGCACTAGGCCAGCATCCCCCTAGGCCCCAGATAGCCCTGAGTCACCAGTAGCTAAGTGCTATAGGGACAGGCCCTAGGTTAGGGACCCTCCCCCTTTAGCTGTTTGATAGTTAGGGACACAGCGGACGCTGCGTTTCCTGCGGAGAGACTTGGGCTCAAGTCTCCGCCATTAAAGAGAGCTGGACTATCTTCAGGGTGGGATCGCCTGTGACGTATCACCACGCGGGTGGATCCTGGATGTCGTGTGGAGGAGCTCGTCTGATCCTTTTGGAAGCCCGTTGCAGGCCACCAGTAACAACAAGTGTACCAACAATCCTAGTAGCTTTAATAGTGACTGCACAGTCATACACATCCTCTCTCTCTAGACTGTGGGACATTGTGTGGGGTTACTGGACACAGGGTGGGATCACCCGGTGGGAGGAGGTTGCATCCTGCGAGACGCCGTAGTAGGGTCTCCTCTAGGGAGGGACACCTGTTATTATATGCAAGTTCGTTCTTTGCTCACGAGTAAAGTTATTGGTTGTAATATATATGCTGTTGTGTGATATATATATTTTGTCCTGCGAGGTTCACTCCCCCTCGGGTGGGAGCCGTTGCAGGTGGAGGCACTGCATCGAGTTCGAGGTTACTCTTGTTATTACTATTCGTGCCCCAGGCTCCCCGTGGCAGAGGCTTAGGCCCACTGTGAGCCTAACAGGTAAAGCACCACACCTGGTAACACTGAGTTCCCCGCACACACACATTATATGCGATTGTATGAGGGAATACCCTTTACATTTGGAGGCGCTGCTGAGATTCTACCTGGGGTGCCCTATTCAGTATCAAATTGTCCGATTTAAATGCCATCATGTCCGTGCCGTCAAAGCAAGACATCCATGACTGGGACTTAGCGCGCGCGTGTCCTTAAGGCGCGTGGTTGCAGTGGCGGGAGTATCCAATGATACGGGCTACTACACAGTATGCACCCAAGTACGGGATTGACCAGGACTGGCCACTGCCCAGCTGATAGATTTTAAACTTGATGCTGACGGCCGGGGAACCACCTACCTCATGGCCACAGAATATGACATATGCTCAAAGACTGTTCCCAATGTATTGAACCTACCCGAGCCCTCCGCAGAGGACTGTATCATGATCTATCCTGACCCCCAGGCTTTCGAAGAAGCGTCCATACCTACTGGACCCATCACGAGCCACTGGGCCATCAGTACACCTCACGGGACAGGCCCCTCCAGAGTCTTCTTCACCCCGAGCGGTGTCGGGGGAGTCAGCAGCTGGGCGGGGAGTCCACCCACCTCGCCTACTCCTGATAGATGGCCTGGCGGGCCCCCAACCATGCCTAGCGTAGGAGCTGGAACCAGTAGTCAGCCCCGTAGTAGCGATCTTTCCTTGAATATGATCGCTTCCCAAATAGTAGAAGCTGTCACCATCACGACCCAAGCCCAGAACTATGGGAAACTAAAGGCTTTTTCTGGGATTCTGCCGACGCCTGTGGGAGAAGAAGGGATCGAGGCATGGAGGGACCATATGCTCCAAGCAATAGCGGAGTGGTCGTGCTCTGAAGCCAGCAAAGACAGAGGCTGGTCGAGTGCCTCCGAGGCCCAGACACCCGGCTGGTACGGACGCATCATGACGTGGAAGGAGAAGTTACTGCCCAGGAACTGGTGGAAATGCTAGTTCAGTCCTTTACCCGAAAAGACGACGAGGATGAGCTAATGGCTCAGTTCAAAGCTCTTCGCCAAAAAGAAGGACAGGATTTATCAGCCTTCGTTTGCGATCTACAGCTGTCACTGGGGACCCTCCTTAACAAAAATATAATTTCCACCGCCAAAGCGGACCGATACCGACTCAAACAGCTACTCAAGGGGTCGTTGCCTGATCACAACATAGCTATAATGATGCGGGCCGCACCAATCGCTGTAGTACCTCCCAAATACATGGAATTAATGGATTACATCAGAGGACATGAAGTGCAGTGACATTTCCATGAATCAAAGAAACCCAAAGCTACCATCAAGGGTGACCATGTGGTTCCCTCTGCCCCAAAGGGTAAGAAATCTTCCACCCCAGAGGAGGAAGTGACCCACCAGTCGCCTGCCAGGGCAGGTCGTGTTCCTGAGAGGTCATCGTACACGTACAAGGGTCGTCCTGAACACCGCAAAGTAGTTTGCTACAACTGCGGGAAGAAGGGCCACTTCTCCAACGATTGTCCGGAGAGGGAGGACACTACAGAAGAAAAACCTCCTGATAGAAGAAACACAGCCCGGTCGATGGTATGCCGAGTACAAACTGCCGAGTCTGACTCGGAACCCCCTCCTGGAACCATAGATGTCCCTGCTGACGCCGGCCCCGGGGATGACGCCTCCAACCGGGAAGCTTACAGCCAAGTAGGCCCCGCGGCCTAGTGGGTTTCTTCATCACTATTTGGAGTTTCGAAACGCGTAGGAGGTCTTTTGGCATCACAGAGACACCGTAGCTGTGGAGCACAAGCGTTGACGTCACAGGAGGAGTTGATCGGCCGAACTCTGGGAGAAAGCAGCAAGCAGGCAGCAGCTAGCAGACTCCCGAGCAAAGAAGGGGATTCTCTTCCGTTGACTGATGCAATCGCACCTCACAGCAAGCAGTTTCACCTGCTGACAAGACCAATTCAATAACGCTTATGTCCTAGTCACTTCTGGTGAGTAGGTTTCCAATTTTACACCAAAGCGGAGCAAGTTTCAAGACATCTGGTTCCTATGCAAGGCACAGATAGTTCTTTTTAGAGTAATTCATTGCATTTTTAGTGTAATTCATTGCATTTTATTGTGTATTTTAACATGTATTAAAATTGCTCTCTTTATAAATCCTAGTTGTCCCTGGGTAATGCACTATTGTAGTGTGTATGCTTGTTTTTTCTCTTTCTCTTGAGGGAATCCATCCAGTAAGTAACTTTGTCTACAACCACATCCAAACCTTTCCTCAGCGCCACAGGAGGTGTCTTTCCCCTACGTTACCAAATCTGGGTAGGAGATTCCAGATTCACTTCTTTGGGCAGCTCCAGGACTACCTTTTGGACTTTATATCACAGGTTATTGAATATCATTGTTTGCATGAGCGCTATTGTTCACCTTTATTTCCACCAGATCATATACCGCAAGTTCTATGACCAGCACCTCAGACACTGCCCCCTGAGGATGGCCGATCATATGAAAGTAAGGGGGTTAAGTAATGAAGACTACCCCATCGATGGGATTGTAAGGGTTCAACTGGAAATACTCCAACTGAACACCGGCAAGAGACACCCCATGCATGTAGCGGCAATGGTATGCCCGGAGCCCCAAGACCAGTGCAAGTATCCAGTCATCTTGGGCACCAACACTGATATAGTGCAAGCTGTAATCCGAGCGTACCTGAAAGAGACTAACGAGTTGCCGCTAGCCAATTCTCTCCTAGATCCTGTCCTACAAGAGGAGTGCAAACAGGTATATGCCCTGGAGCATCACGGGGATCTCTACAATCGTCAACGCGGACTGACGACCATATTACCAGGGGGAGTGCAAAGGATGGCCATCTGGTGCTGTTATCCCGAACGAGATGAGAGCGATCAGCTTTTCTCTTTGGAGAATACCCCTGAGGAAGAAGTTCAGAGAGGGTATAGGGTATTACCCGAAGTGAGGGAGTGGACGACTAAAATCCCTCTATGAACCCACGTGTATGTGCAGAATCTCTCCCCCTCGCCGATGGAGTTTGATACCGACCAGAGTTTGGGTTGCATATATCCTGTCAGCCCTGTGGAAACAACGCCCCAGGTGAATGCGGCAGCAGTGAATGAGCGGTTAGTCAATCTGGACTTCAACTTCGGCGAGTCAACGTTGCCCACCAAATGGAAAGAATGGCTGACCACCCAGTTGAATAAACGACGGACTGTGTTCTCCACGAGTGAGATGGATGTGGGGTGTAGTCGCAGCGCCCAACATGCCATTCGACTGAGTGATGCAACCCCGTTCCGGGAACGCTCTCGTCACATCGCCGGATGTGGACAATGTGAGGAACGCCATACAGGACATGGAAACCGCTGGGATTTTGAAGGAATCTCGGGGGCCCTACGCGTCACCCATAGTGGTGGTGCGGAAAAAGAAGGGATCCGTACGACTGTGTGTCGACTATCGAACTCTGAACAATCGTACGATACCGGATCAGTACAACCTTCCGCACATTGAAGAGATCCTGAATGCTCTGAATGGAAGCCAATGGTTCAGCGTGCTCGATCTACGATCTGGGTACTATCAGGTACCTATGAATGCAGAGGATCAGGAGAAAACAGCCTTCGTCTGCCCCCTTGGATTCTAATAATTTACACGTATGCCCCAAGGTATATGTGGGGCCCCTGCTACCTTCCAACAACTGATGGAGAAGACTATCGGGGACATGAGCCCTCGGGAGTGTCTTGTATACCTGGACGACATCATTGTCTTCGGAAGAACTCTGGAGGAGCATGAAGAAAGGCTGCTTAAAGTAATAGACCGTCTGGGGAAGGGCTGAAACTGTCCCTAGACAAGTGCCGGTTTTGTCACACCTCGGTGACCTACGTGGGGCACATCGTGTCGGCTCAAGGGATCGCCACCGACCCAGCCAAAGTAGAAGCGGTCGTGAACTCGCCGCGTCCCGAGAATGTCACAGAACTACAATCCTTCCTGGGGTTCTGTGGGTATTACCGTCGCTTCGTGGAAGGGTACTCTAGTAGAGCAAAACCCCTGAACAATCTGTTGAAGATATACCCTGACGAGACCGGAAGGAAGGCCGTATCGGCTCGCCAACCGTTTGGTGATAAATGGACGTCTGAGTGTGAACAGGCCTTCCTGAAATTGAAGAAATGTCTGACCGAAGCGCCGGTGCTTGATTATGCGGATCCAGAACAACCATACGTTCTGCATGTGGATGCCAGTCTCAATGGACTGGGTGCCGCCCTGCACCAGAAGCACCCCGAGGGTCTTCGGCCTGTCGCCTACATCAGTCGCAGTCTGACACCAAGTGAACAGAGATACCCCGTCCATAAGTTGGAGTTCCTGGCTCTCAAGTGGGCGATCACCGAGAAGCTCCACGATTACCTTTACGGGGTGACGTTTGAGGTAAGGACGGATAACAATCCCCTTACGTACATCAACACCTCGGCCAAATTAGATGCAGCAGGACAATGATGGCTGGCCGCTCTGAACAATTACTGCTTCTCCCTGAAGTATAAGCCGGGACCCTTGAATGTCGGGGATGACGCCCTCTCCCGGCGGCCAGGGCTAATTGCTACTCAAGATGATGAGGAATGGGAAGAACTGCCAGGACCCAGAGTGCGAGCTATGTGTAGCACTGCCGCCATCGTCAACGACCAAGTGGCCTCCTCAGAATTGAGGGTGGCAGATTCATTGTGATGCCAGTCGCAGGCTGTCCCAGCCGCCTACTGCGATCCAAAAGGGATGAACATAACTCATGACAAGGTGCTACAGTGGAAAGATCTGGTAGACTACCAAATACAAGATCCTGTCGTCAGTATCATTAGGCAAGCCGTTGAAAAGAAGAACCCAGCTCTTCTGAAGCGTGCTCCCAATGACTTGGTGGCCTTGCTCATGCGGGAAGTGGACAAATTCGAAATAGACAACTGCTTACTCTATCGGGTGGTGCAATACCACAACCACCCGGATAGGCGACAACTAGTCCTCCCTAAGAACTTGCAATACATGGTGTTGAAGTCCCTACATGATGAGCATGGACATCTCGGAGTAGAGAAGACCTTTGGGTTGGTCAGAGACCGCTTTTTCTGGCCCAAGATGTGAGAGGCCGTCGAACGCCACTGTCGCCGTTGTACTCGGTGTATACAGCGCAAGACCCTGCCTACCAGAGCAGCCCCCATGGGCCATCTGAAGAGTTCTGGCCCAATGGACCTTGTGTGTATGGACTTTCTGTGCATTGAGCCCGATAGCCGGGGAATATGCAACGTGCTGGTCATCACGGACCATTATACCCGGTATGTCCAGGCCTTCCCCACGAAAGATCAGAAAGCCATCACAGTGGCAAAAATATTATGGGAGAAGTACTTCGTGCACTACGGTCTTCCCAACCTCCTTCACTCCCCGACCAAGGGCGGGACATCGAGAGCACATTGATCCGAGAACTGCTCAAAATGCTGAACATCGCAAAATCACGAACGACCCCGTATCACCCCGAAGGAGATGCACTGCCAGAACGATTCAATCGAACCTTACTGGACATGCTCGGAACTCTACAGAGTGCTCAGAAAACTGAATGGAGTCGACACGTGGAGGCTCTGGTGCATGCGTACAATTGCACACCACACGAGTCAACTGGATTCTCCCCATACTTCCTCATGTTTGGGCGAGAGGCGAGACTGCCAGTGGATGTGCATCTTAGAGTCTCGACGGATGGGATACACAATGCTATACATTTAAAATACGTGCAAAGACTTAAAGACAGTTTACAGCAGGCCTATCAACAAGCTGAGAAGTCCACAGCTAAGCTGAACTCGGGAAACAAAAGGCAATACGATCATAAGGTCAAATATCGGGAACTTCGTCCTGGGGACGCTGTGTTGCTTAGGAATCTGGGAGTCCCGGAAAAACACAAATTGGCTGACCGATGGAGAGACGGGGTATACGAAATAGAATTTCAGGTGCCTGGCCTTCCGGTCTATCGCATCAAAGACACTAAAGGCCGGGTAAAGGTATGGCACCATAATCATCTTCTCCCCATTCCACAAGTGGGAGATGAGGAAACAGAGATACAGGCCACACCGCTCAACGGTGAGTCCGACTTATCAGAGATGGGTCAAGAGACTGTCAATAACGAGACCACTCTGAAACTCCTGAAGATCCTATGGAAGGACCCTCTCAAAGGGACTACTCCACAGAAGGGGCATCTCCCGGAGGAGCTACGGGTAAAGGGCCCTGTAGGCCAACGCCTACAAAGGCTGCACCAACAGGCCCGCCTTTGGATCCACAGAGCCCGTGCTTTGTGCCTAACAGAGACTATTCAGAGACATTTCTCCCCTCAAGGGAAGAGGCTGACCCTCAGGACTGTGTTTATTACTCCCCCGAGGGAGTTGCAGAAGAACAGCTCCGCAGGAGCCAACGAGTCAGGTACCCTCCAACTCGGGTAACCTATGATCAAATTGGGGCACCCCATTATGAGGCTCAGCAGTGGTCTCGGAGCAAGATCCAATCTGTGATTGTGATGCTCACAGAATTGTGCAATATCGTGTAGAGTCATGCATGTGCTAAGTTATATTTTGAAATGCATTTTTATTATATAATTTTTGTACGTGGTTGAGTTGTGTCCCAAGCGAGGCCGTTGGGGTTTTCTTACCAGGGGGAGGATGTTGCCAGGCCCCGTCGGTGCGGGGGCGGGCACAGCACAGCGCATCTCTTCCGTCATGCGGCCGGTTGCCGGGGACGCGAGCGGGCCGGTTGCCGGGGACGCGAGCGGGCTGGTTGCCGGGGACGCGAGCGGGCCGGTTGCCGGGGACGCGAGCGGTCACGTCACGAGGGTCCCGGCGGCTCGCAGTTAGGAAGCCGCCATTGCTACTACTGTTGCGCATGCGCAGGAGCCCGATAGCGCGGGAGGCCACAGACAGGTTGCGCATGCGCAGTGAAGGGTAGTCAGCCCCCAGGGTGCACAGGGACAGAGCCACATGACCCCAGGGAGCCAATAGGGCTGCAGCATCTCCCTGCAGGGTGATTGATACATTTTCGCGGGCTTGCAGCACGTTTGGCAGTTGGTGACTGGAGCAGCTAAGGGAAGGAGGTAGGGTGCAGGAGTCAGTGACTCCCTGCACTAGGCCAGCATCCCCCTAGGCCCCAGATAGCCCTGAGTCACCAGTAGCTAAGTGCTATAGGGACAGGCCCTAGGTTAGGGACCCTGCCCCAGTAGCTGTTTGATAGTTAGGGACACAGCGGACGCTGCGTTTCCTGCGGAGAGACTTGGGCTCAAGTCTCCGCCATTAAAGAGAGCTGGACTATCTTCAGGGTGGGATCGCCCCTGACGGATCACCACGCGGGTGGATCCTGGATGTCGTGTGGAGGAGCTCGTCTGATCCTTTGTGAAGCCCGTTGCAGGCCCGAGTACTGGAGTGCTCGGCAGGTAACCAGTAACAACAAGTGCACCAACAATCCTACTAGCTTTGTAGCCCTTTTTCTGACACTCTAAGTGACTACGGGTAACTGCATGCACCTGTGGCTCCAGGAGATCTGAGCCTCCGCTAGCTGGGAGCCTGGGGTAACACTTATTAGCGCAGTGCCTCCACTTACCCAGTATCCCCGTGATGTGAGATTCCCCTGGGCAAGAAACATATACATACACATGTGTGATGCAACCAACTTTACTGTCATCGCAACAGTACCTTAGCACTTCATCATATTAATTCACACCCAGCATATATCCTAACACAAAACCTATAACGCAATATAACCTTAACTCAGCTAAATGATAATGTCCTTATACGTGAGTGGCTCGGCCACGCTCTCAACGAGTATTGTCCTGTACAGTAGTGGCTCAGCCACGCTCTTAGTGAGTATGTCCTTGTCCCGTCACCGCGTGCCCCACACACCGTGTCCTTACACTAATAGAAAGGAGTACTCCGTGTATTAGGCCTTTAGTCACTCACTAGTGTCCTCAAAGAGTTATGCCTAAGGCGGGATCAGCGCCTGTTGACCGGTGTTGGTGCACTTAACGTAAATACCTTCCGGTCATGGCGGTGACCGTTAATGCTTCGAAAAGGATCAGCCGAATCCTTGCTTGTCTGGGATATCCGCAGTGCAGCTGACTGGTCCCAAGCAGCTCACCAGCAAACCTGCTCCGCACGCTTGCCCCTAACTGTCTACACAGTAAGGTGACTGATCGCTACCACTATGGTCGTCCCTGCAGCACAGCAACCTACTGTGGCTCAGGGGTTTTTCCTAAGGGCCTGCGGGGTAAAGCTAGCCTATGCAGGTGGGTCACGGACCCCCTGCACGCATACACCCTCCTCCTTTACCTTCCAGATCCCCTCTCCCTAGCATGGTCTCTCCCCCACGCTTCCCTTTCCTCCTCCCGTGATTCTAGCTTTCCGATTGGCTCTTCACATCAGGTGACTGACCAGGAGCTCATGGGAGTTGTAGTTTCTCCACGGAGCCTCTCTGCCTATTCTGCACAGACACACAGCTCAGCTATTGCATCAGCCACTGCCTGTCTCACTCTGCTATGGCACACTGCAACACTGTTGCAGACACTCCAGAGGCCTCTCACTGAACAGAGTCAAATACCAACTGAACACACACTGAACACACATATGAGGTTCCTACCACATCCTTACAGCTTTAATAGTGACTGCGCAGTCATACACATCCTCTCTCTCTAGACTGTTGGACATTGTGTGGGCTTACTGGACACGGGGTGGGATCACCCGGTGGGAGGAGGTTGCGTCCTGCCAGACACCGTAGTAGTGACTCCAATAGGGAGGGACACCTGTTATTATATGCAAGTTCGTTCTATGCTCACGAGTAAAGTTATTGGTTGTAATATATATGCTGTTGTGTGATATATATATATTGTCCTGTGAGGATCACTCCCCCTCGGGTGGGAGCCGTCGCAGGTGGAGGCGCTGCACCGAGTACGAGGTTACTCTTGTTATTACTATTCGTGCCCCAGGCTCCCCGTGGCGGAGGCTCAGGCCCCCTGTGAGCTTAACAGGTAAAGCACCACACCTAGTAACACTGCGTTCCCCGCACACACACATTATATGCGATTGTATGAGGGAATACCCGTTACATATATATCTATATATCCAGTGAAAATCTTTGAGAGAGTGAGCTGCCCCATAAACCGGGGACCACAGCTGCGAAGGGGGGGGGGGGGGAGCATTCATGTTCAGGGGACACACACCAGATTGCTGTGTATTGTATTGCATGTCTTTATTTATATAGCGCCATAAATGTACATAGCGCTTCACAGTAGAAATACATATCATATAAATAACAAATAATATAAATAACAGGTCCTGGGAATAAGTGCTTCAGACACACTGTAAAAGTAACATTAAGGAAGGAGTCCCTCCTCCGAGGAGCTTACAATCTAATTGGTGGGTAGGGAGAATGTACAGAGACAGTAGGAGGGAATTGTAGTAAGTGCGTCTGCAGGGGGCCAAGCTTTGTGTCATGTGTCCATGATTATCCACAGTGCTATTCATATGCTTCTTTAAGCAGATGTGTCTTAAGGTGGGTCTTAAAGGTGGATAGCGAGAGGGCTAGTCGGGTATTGAGGGGAAGGGCTTTCCAGTGGTGTGGGGCAGAAAGTGAGAAAGGTTTAAGGCGGGAGAGAGCTTTAGATACAAAGTGGGTAGAAAGAAGACATCCTTGAGAAAAACGCAGGAGTCGGGATGGTGCATAGCGAGAAATTAGGGCTGAGATGTAAGGAGGGGCAGAAGAGTGTAAAGCTTTAAAAGTGAGCAGGAGAATTGAGTGTGAGATACGGGATTTAATCGGAAGCCAGGAGAGGGATTTCAGCAGGGGAGACGCTGAGACAGATTTAGGAAAGAGTAGAGTAATTCTGGCAGCAGTGTTTAGGATAGATTGTAGGGGAGACAGGTGAGAGGCAGGGAGGCCGGACACACAGGGGAGAATGAGAGAGGGGGGGGGGGGGAAAGAAGAGGGGGGGTGGAGGGAAATGGGGAGAAAGAGAGGTGGGAGCGGAGATAGAGGGGGGGAGCAGGACAATTAAATCCAGGGCAACATCGGGTATATCAGTTTGTCATATATATGGAATGCTTTTTCAATGTCAAATTTCTGTGTGAAATGTATAGCATACACAAACTTAAAATGAATAACGTAGACTTGGTTCCCAAAAAAAAAAGGACTTTATTAACATAAAAAATGGAATAGCGTTTGAATTTATTTTTAATGAACGTGAACATAAAGAAAGTAAGACATTATATAAAGTATATATATTATATATATCTACTGTTCTACCTGAACTGCTTCCAACACACAGAAATACATTCAATTCTTTTTCTTGCTGCAGACTCCCCTTTGGGACGTTCTCTTGTAACGAATTTGTTAATAATTGAATTTTCCTTTCTTCTAGAGATAAAAGGTTTTTTTTTAATTCATTACTTGTTTTGACTTTTTTTGTTGGAGGTTCTGGGATATTGGTATTGTACGTATGTTCTTCAATTGGGACATCAATTATAATATCTTCAGAAATGTCGACAATTTCTAAGTTTGAATCCGTGTGAGCTGGCTTCATTTGTTCTTTAATAAATAACATTTAAAAAAATGGCCAGGATGAAGAATAGTCAAATGAGCTTGATGCAGCGCCCCCAGAACGGGGTTGATGCAGCGCCCCCAGAACGAGGTTGATGCAGCGCCCCCAGAACGAGGTTGTCTAATTTTTTTCAGTTCTCTGCGGAAAGAATCTCTCAGATTTTTCCATTTGTTTTTTTAGGACTTCAGCTAAAAAAAAACAATTTAACATTATAAAAATTAGCACTTTTCATTGTACAATTAATCTAAACATGATCAATACAATAAAATTAACAATTTAAATTTATTTATATTATATCTGTATAGTATAATATATGTATGTGTGTGTATATATAATATATATATACTAGGGGCGGGACTAGGTGGCGAGTAGATTTTTTGGTTCGGCGAGTAGATTTTTGGGTGATTTGTCAAGCACTGTATATATATATATATATATATATATATATATATATATATATATATATATATATATATATATATATATATATATATATATATATAGGAAACCAGGTGTCCCACCAAGGAGACAAAAAACAGCACTCAAGGTATATTGCAAAAGTGTATTTGAAAAAAAGCAGGCACATATAAATCCAACGTTTCGGTCCTGTATAGGACCTTCCTCAGGGGCGTGCTGGAGAACACTGCCCAAGGAAAACATATATACCCATCACCCACCTGTGTGCATAATCAAGAACCAGCTGATTGTAATTAAAAACGGGAGTACTGTAGGCGCATGGGAGCCCTGTCATCACTGTGCAGCAGCCCAGCCTCACCACTCCTCTGTTTACACTTAGCTATCAATGCCAAACACACCGCACATGTGCGCCTGCGGGTGGAGCCAGTGAGCACACCAGTCATTCTAAGGCATCCCCCGTTGCCATGGCGACGCAACTAAAGCGTCTGTAACCATGGGAGTGTAGGCAGAAGCAGACTGCAATAGGGAGCAGGGGCACTGAGCCATGCAAACATGATGACGTCACATCACCAGCAGCAACAGGTCCTGTAACCAAAATGAAAGTGCAGTATTAAAAACACATGAAGAGGTGAAAATCTATACTCCAGATGCACAGTATTAATAAAAATCTCTATCAATAGTGCAACAACAATAAATATACTAATATCACTCTAACATGCTACCAAGAGAAATGGATAGTGAATGCAGATTTGCTTGTAAGAGTTGAAAAAGCAGACATAAAGGAAGGGAAGGAACAGGAAGGGGGAATGGAGGAAAAGGGAAGAGGGAAAGGGGGATGGGAGGGAAAGGGGGGGAGGGGAAAAGGGAAGATGGAGGGAGGAAAAGGGGGGGGGGAAGGAAAGGGGGGGAAAGGGGAAGGAAGGGAAGGAGGGAGGGGAAGGGGCGCGTAGGAGCAAATGTGGGGTCACATAATAAGGGCAAAAATAAGCCCAAAGATGAATACAGAAACAGATCATTCTAACTATACAGAGGTGACAGATGGCAGTGGGATCTCGCTTTGAGGAGAGGGGATATGAATGTAAGGACCTTGATGCAGCATTTAAGAGAGCCAAGGATGTCCCCAGAGAACAGCTCCTGCTGCCCTCTTCGAATGCACAGAAGCAAGATAGGTTCCATGTCACTAGTACATTTAGTACTGCATCAAGAATGATTAAGACGTCGATCCAACAACACTGGAATATATTGGCGAATGATGCCACCATTGGCAAGAATTTTGAGCGTCCCCCACTATTTTGCTACAGAAGAGGGCGAAATATCGGCGATACATTAACTAGGGCAGACCCGGTGGAAAAATATGGTAAACCTACAACTTGGCTGAGTAAGAAAAAAGGTGTCTTTAAATGCCATGGATGCACCAACTGCCAATACCTTATTCTAGGCACTCAGTATTCACATCCCCATAGTGGCAAACCACGCCTTATTCAGGACTATATGAACTGTGAAAGTAGATATGTTGTCTACTTTATCCGGTGCCCTTGCGGAC
>NC_134493.1:59285641-59298141 GCF_040206685.1 Ascaphus truei | reverse complement strand
ACTTGCCCTGTGCATGCGCGCCAGGACCACAGGAATCGCCGCCATTTTTTTTTAACTTTATTTTTAAATGTAATTAACAGGCACCCGGCCGGGCCCCCCCTTACTCACAGGAGGAGATCCGGGGGAGGAGATCAGGGGAAGGGGCTCTTCCCCGAGTTAACCCAATCAGGGAGGGGGATTGATTATTTATTTATTGGCACGAGAAGGGGAATTCATAGAGCTGCAGCACGGCTCGCCAGCGGCCTAAATCCACTCGCCACGGGCGAGTGGTTATCATCATTTGTCGAGCACTGTATATATATATATATATGTATGTATGTGTATATATGTATATATATATATATGTATGTATGTGTATATATGTATATATAACAGAACAAACAAAGAATGAAGTAGCGCCTCTATATAAAACTAACTAATATAAAGAACCGGTAAAGCTAATCATGAAAGGTGCTTGGTGGGGTGGCTAGATATTAACTTATACACATTGATACAGACTAAAATATATATATAACAATATCAAGACTAAATCACTATTTGTAATAAGATTAAAATATAAAAAATGATTATTAAAATAAGTTAGCGAAATTTATTATAACAAAAATGAAAAAAGTGAAAAAGTAAAAAATAAAAAATGAAAAAAGGAAAAAAAACCTTCAGTATAAAAAGTCCTGTTCCAATGATAACTGCACCAGGTTCCTGCGGCCCGTTTCCAAGGGATCACCAGTCCCTAACCATACCTGAAAAAAAAGGAAAGAAAAAACAGGCGCACACCTAGTGCATTAACATAATAACATTTGTATTTCAAGGAACATAAAATCTTTAAAATGCCCACTCACAAAGATAAAGCGATCAATGGCGTGTATGAGATTGGCTCTCATGTGCCGTCAGCTTAGTCCTCACAGTGCGGTTCCAGGTACTGGCGTCGTCACGTGATCCTCCTCGTGTAGCCGGTGAACCGGAAGCGGAAACTCGCACTCAGTGTTCGGCTTGAAGTAGTCCCTCCGGACCGCAATTCCCTCGAGGTCCTCTTTATTGAAATTGGATCCGTGTAGTACACGCAGAGGAAAAGGTTTCTGGCAGCAACAGTGTTCGTGGGCAAATGGCGGTCGCAATCTAGTCACGCCCTACGCGTTTCGTCATCGATGATGACTTCTTCAGGGTGTACCCT
The DNA here is from genome assembly GCF_040206685.1 of Ascaphus truei. NCBI lineage: Eukaryota > Metazoa > Chordata > Amphibia > Anura > Ascaphidae > Ascaphus > Ascaphus truei. Next base: position 59,296,970 of record NC_134493.1, on the reverse strand, counting down.
CCAAGTGCCCCTCCATGATATTTATAGGGAGATATTTGTACATGATTAGCCAATAATTAAACGAATTTAAGTAAATGACCAATTAATTAAACATACATGATTAGCATTTCATTCAACAAGTGTGTCACGTTGATGTATATTGTGAGGACCCCATTGAGTTAGCAGAAAGGAATTTGACATGTGAGTCATATATTGTGATTCCCATTTGATTTGTGATTAACAATCACTACTATAGTAGGAATTGGAGTTTAACTAAAATGTCAATATATCAATTAGGAATACAAGTGATTGACAATATGCATCTAATATATAGTTAGTATTTGAAAATAAGTATATGAGATGTATCATGAAGAAAGAATTTTTAGAAGAATATGGTAATAATATTTAATAAGAATTTTTCAATTTAAATATCATAGTAAGGCTAAATACCTATTATACAACTAATTGTTATTTAAATTGAGATTACAGGACAGAAAAATATATACCCCTATACTAGTGAATGCTAATTATCATCTAATCTTGAAAAATAACAAAATTAATCTTTAAAACTCTTCTCAGAACATAATATTTCATTATAAATCTTAAATGCTCAAAAATGAACTGGGTCAGTGATTATAGAGTACTTAATTTGCAAATATTGTAAGTTATTTTCAATATAGATAATAATAACCATTAAAAACAATAATAATGATAATGATAATGAATACCCTTTTTGTGTAGATTCCAGTTTGGAGTCAGAGGAGGTGATGAGATGATTTGATGGTTTCAAAGCAAGGACAGAAGAAGGACCGACGTCGACCACCATTAATAAGCTATTTATGTATTGAATGAATGTTGGACTATGTGTCTCAGTGTGTATAATAAAAAGACTTTGTAATATATGTGTTTGTATTATTGGATAAGTATGTGATTATGAATATCAATATGAGTATGATGTGAATATATTTACAATTAGAGTGAAAAATTAAAAAAATATGTATGAAAAATATAAAGTATATATGTGCTGATTAAATGAATAATTTGAATGAAATTATATTAATATGAAAATAAAAAATAATCGATATAAATATTAATAATTTAGAAAAGAAAAATGAATGAAATGATTTTATTTTTAATTTGTAATAAGTACATATATGATGAATAAAATAAAAATAAAAATGAAAATACAAATAAAAATGAAAATAAAATGAATGAATGACCATTTATATATATAGACCATACGATACCGGTTGCAACACGACATCAAGGGACAGCACGCAGGTAAGTAAATATACATTTTCTATATTTGATAGAAGACACAAAAACCGACGTTTCGGTCCCCCAGTGGGACCTTTCTCAAGGTGGTGCAATTGAATGCAGTGCACAATACATACATATACCCCAAACATTGTCTGCATTATGTATTTTTGCTGGTTTTTAATGTGTCGCTTCCTGACAGGATGCATAGAGTCATAATTGCATTATCATTTCTTACACTATGCATTAGGCGTTATATGGCAGAGTGCTTTCAGCATTTATATACTGACCTAGATTCCAGTCATCCACGTCATCCACACGTGTGTATACATGTTTTATTCCCTCACATTTTTTTGCACATTTATGGTGAGCACATTAGTTGTTTCACATGTTTCGCTTCACTTGCAGTTACAATGTGTATTTTGCACGTCCCTGCAATAGTTAATCTATCCAGGTATCAGCTCCAGATCAGTTTAGCCCATGCGCACTCTCTCCGGTTATCCAAGATATCGCTGGGTCTGGCAGACTTATGTAGTCTCTCAGCAGTAACATTATGCAATCCCTGAGCATTTTGCGCATGCCCAAACACATATCAGGTAAACAAATATAGGGTTAATATATTCAAAATGGCCGCTCTTTACCTGCTGATACTGTGGATGCAAGTCACATAGGCAGGTGAGGCTTATTAACGGTGATTGGTTTTAATGAATTGAACTGCGGTTTGGGGTATATGTATGTTTTGTGCACTGTATTCAATTGCATCACCTTGAGAAAGGTCCCACTGGGGGACCGAAGCGTCGGTTTTTGTGTCTTCTATCAAATATAGAAAATGTATGATTTACTTACCTGCGTGCTGTCCCTTGATGTCGTGTTGCAGCCGGTATCGTATGGTCTGTTTATTGCTTTATGGGATAAGCACCAAAACATATACATATATATATATATATATATCTTATACTATATTAGTGAAAGCACTGTATGTTTGCCTGCCTGCATGCATGCATGCATGCCAGCCTGCCTGCCTGCCTGGATGTCCGGTGTCCCTAGGGGAAATCTCATTGGTCCCTTGGCCCGCCCCCGCACACCTCTCATTGGCCTGAGGCGGAGTGACGGGCCAAAGGACACACAGGGACACACACACACAGGGACACACACACACAGGGACACACACACACAGGGACACACACTCTCCCCCGTCAGTTGGACCGCAGCTCACCTTCCACCCCCCCCCCCCCTCCTCTCCCGGTGCCCCTCCTCTCCCGGTGCCCCTCACTCTCCCGGTGCCCCTCACTCTCCCGGTGCCCCTCACTCTCTCCCCCCTCCCCACCCAAATCCCCACGCTCCGCAACATCCCCAGCCGCACCATCACCCTCACCGTGCGCCGCGGAGGAAGCGCGGCCCTGCTGCTCAGCAGCAAACTCCAGGCTCCTCCCCCCTCACGGCGCGGCCCTCCTGCTCTCCCCCTCACGTGCGCCGCTACCGGAGAGGGGAAGCGGCGCGGGACTCCCCATCACGTGCGCCGCTACCGGAGAGGGGAAGCGTCGCGGGACTCCCCATCACGTGCGCCGTTACCGGAGAGGGGAAGCGGCGCGGGACTCCCCATCACGTGCGCCGCTACCGGAGAGGGGAAGCGCGGCGCGGGACTCCCCCTCACGTGCGCCGCTACCGGAGAGGGGAAGCGCGGCGCGGGACTCCCCCTCACGTGCGCCGCTACCGGAGAGGGGAAGCGCGGCGCGGGACTCCCCCTCACGTGCGCCGCTACCGGAGAGGGGAAGCGCGGCGCGGGACTCCCCATCACGTGTGACGCTACCGGAGAGGGGAAGCGCGGCGCGGGACTCCTGCCACTCTTGCCCCCCCCAGCTTCCCGAACTCACCTCCTGCCCCAGCCAGATGCCACGGGGTCAAGGTAAGTCACACACCGTCTCCCACCCACGCACTGTCACCCAGTCACCCACACACCCACCCAGTCACTTTCACCCACCCAGTCACCCACCCACCCACTCACTCAGTCACCCACTCAGTCACTCACTCAGTCACCCACCCACTCAGTCACCCACCCACTCAGTAACCCACCCACCCACTCACTTAGTCACCCAAAAACACACTTAGTCACCCACCCACTCAGTCACCCACCCACTCAGTCACCCACCCACTCACTCAGTCACCCACCCAGTCACCCACTCAGTCACCCACCCACACACCCACCCAGTCACCCACCCAGTCACTTTCACCCAGTCACCCACTTTCACCCAGTCACCCACCCACTCAGTCACCCACCCACTCAGTTACCCACCCATTCAGTCACCCAGTCACCCATTCAGTCAGTCACCCATTCAGTCAGTCACCCAGTCACCCACCCACTCAGTCAGTCACCCACCCACTCAGTCACCCACCCACTCAGTCACCCAGTCACCCACCCATTCAGTCAGTCAGTCACCCACTCACCCACCCAGTCACCCACTCACCCACCCAGTCAGTCACCCACTCACCCACCCAGTCAGTCACCCACTCACCCACCCAGTCAGTCACCCACTCACCCACCCAGTCAGTCACCCACTCACCCACCCAGTCAATCACCCACTCACCCACCCAGTCAGTCACCCACTCACCCACCCAGTCAGTCACCCACTCACCCACCCAGTCACCCACCCAGTCAGTCACTCACCCACCCAGTCAGTCACCCACCCACCCAGTCAGTCACCCACCCACCAACCCAGTCACCCATTCACCCACCCAGTCAGTCTCCCACTCACCCACCCAGTCAGTCTCCCACTCACCCACCCACCGACCCAACTCACCCACCCAACCACCGACCCAAAGTCACCCACCGACCCAAAGTCACCCACCCACTGACCCAAAGTCAAACCGACCCAAAGTCACCCACCCACCGACCCAAAGTCACCCACCCACCGACCCAAAGTCACACACCCACCGACCCAAAGTCAAACCGACCCAAAGTCACCCACCCACCGACCCAAAGTCACCCACCCACCGACCCAAAGTCAAACCGACCCAAAGTCACCCACCCACTCAGTCACCCACCCACCCACTCAGTCAAGTGTCACACACCCACCCAGTCACCCACACACTCAGTCAACTCAGTCACCCACCTAGCTGTCAAGGGGGGGGGGGGAAGCCTAACCCTGTCGTACGCCCCCCAAAATTATATCCCGGGCAACGCCGGGTCTCTCAGCTAGTATATATATATATATTGTGACAAACGGCTTACTCCGGGGCTCCGCGGTCTGTCCGGGACTGTTAGAACACGGTCTTTTAGGGTAGGTTAAATGATGAGACGTCACGTACTGTTCCTTTAAACAAGCTATACCTGGTTTATTCAGTCCCAGGCACTGAGACTGCCACAGTGTAAACAGAAAACAAAGCCAAACAAAAAGCTGCTCATCTGAGCGATAACTTAAACTTAGATGTCCCTAACTCAGAGTTGGAAGTGGCTTGTCCACTTCCACCAACAAAATAAGTACCTTTGCAGTCTTTAGACAAACGAACAGAGTGATTGAAGCTGTTTGGGAAAGAGGCTTTCTCTCCCCTCTGCAGTACAGCAGCCTTCCAGGCTCTTGGGCGGGACAGAGGAAACAGGAAACAGGTCTTATATACCTGAACTCTAATCAGCATGACAGGTGACAGAAAACAGGCAGCAGACAAACTGTGAAATGGAGTGCCTGTACCACGAGGCTGCCCTGTTCAGCTTAGACAGGACAGAAACTGTTCAGTATCCTGGGAGCCCTGTATATGGAATTTATTACCATCCCCTGGTTTCTGTCACATATCCTCCCCCCCAGCTCAGACCTCGAGGGGTGAGCGACCATGGATATTAGGGAGTGCATCCTTGACAACCCGTCGGCATTGCCATGTTTGTGCCCTGACCTGTGTTCCACAGAAAATTTAAAGGGTTGTAGGCTTAGGAACCACCTGGTCACCCTAGCATTCTTCTCCCTATTTTGACACATCCAGGTAAGGGGTGCATGATCTGTGACCAATCGGAACTTTCTCCCCAACAGATAATACTTGAGTGTCTCTACAGCCCACTTTATTGCGAGACACTCTTTCTCGACTATGGAGTAATTTTTCTCCTGGGGATTTAGTTTCCTACTTAAATAAAGGATGGGGTGCTCCTCCCCTTGAGACTCCTGGGAGAGTACCGCCCCCAGCCCTACCTCAGATGCGTCGGTTTGGAGTACGAACTCTTTGGAGAAGTCTGGTGTGACCAACACTGGTTGGGCACAGAGAGCTTCTTTCAGGCTTCTAAAGGCCTGTTCGGTTTCGGGGGACCATTTTACCATTAGCGGTCCTCTTGCTTTTGTTAGGTCGGTTAGTGGGGTTGCCTTAGTTGCAAAATTGGGAATAAACCTTCTATAGTAGCCAATTAACCCCAAAAAGGTCCTTACTTGTTTTTTTGTGACTGGCCTTGGCCAATTTTGTATCGCCTCTACTTTGAGTGTTTGTGGTTTGAGTAACCCTCTACCAATAGAATACCCCAGATACTTGGCCTCCTCCAGACCAATAGTGCATTTAGCGGGGTTAGCAGTTAGTCCGGCAGACCGAACTGCGTCGAGCACAGCTTGGACCTTTGGAAGGTGGGACTGCCAATCTTCACTATGGATTACCACATCATCCAGGTAGGCGGCAGCATACCGAACATGTGGTTTTAAAATTTTATCCATCATTCTTTGGAATGTGGCAGGAGCTCCATGTAAGCCAAAAGTCAGCACCTTATACTGAAAGAGGCCGTCTGGGGTTGAGAAGGCTGTTTTTTCTTTTGCCCTTTCTGTGAGGGGAACCTGCCAGTACCCTTTTGTTAGGTCTAGGGTTGTGAGATATCGGGCTTTGCCCAGTCTCTCTACAAGTTCATCCACCCTGGGCATAGTATAAGTATCAAATTTTGACACCGCGTTTAGTTTCCAGTAGTCATTACAAAACCTTGTTGTACCGTCTGGCTTTGGGCTAAAACTATAGGGCTGTTCCACCCACTTTGGGATTCCTCAATTACGCCTAGTTTTAGCATTTTTTTAACCTCTAAACTTATAGCCTCTCTCTTGGCCTCTGGGATTCGGTACGGTTTAAGGTTAACTCGGACCCCCGGTTCAGGGACTATGTCATGTTTAATTACGCTAGTTCTACCTGGCTGTGTAGAGAAGATTTCTTTGTTTCTTCTCACTAAATTCTGGACCTCTCGTTTCTGATGCACGGACAGTGTTTCAGCTATGCTAACCTCTGGGTCAGTTTCTTGATTCTCTGACGGACCTGGGGGTACTAGGGTTAACAAGACCTCTCTATCTTTCCAGGGCTTGAGTAGGTTTATATGGTAAATTTGCTCAGGTTTCCTCCTACCTGGCTGTCTTACCCTATAATTTACTTCTCCCACTCTTTCCAAGACCTCATATGGCCCATACCATTTAGCAAGGAATTTACTCTCCACGGTGGGAACCAGAACTAGTACCCTATCACCTGGAAAAAATATTCTGACCCTAGCACCCTTATTATACGTATTCCTCTGTGCTTGTTGAGCTTTCTCCATGTGTTCCCTCACTATGGGTAGGACTGCAGCAATGCGGTCCTGCATCTGGGCAACATGCTCTATTACACTTCTGTAAGGGGTAACCTCGTGTTCCCAAGTCTCTTTTGCTATATCCAGTAAGCCCCTTGGGTGTCGGCCATACAATAGTTCAAACGGGGTGAAACCTGTGGATGATTGGGGAACTTCCCTAATGGCAAATAACAGGTACGGTAACAAACAATCCCAGTTTTTCCCATCTTTATCGACCGCCCGCCGTAACATGCTCTTTAAGGTTTTATTGAACCTTTCCACTAAACCATCTGTTTGTGGATGATAGACTGAGGTTCTGAGATGCTTGATTTTTAGGAGTTTACATAGCTCGTTTGTTACTTGGGACATAAATGGTGTTCCCTGGTCAGATAAAATCTCTTTAGGAATTCCGACCCGGGTAAACAGGACTATTAACTCTTTTGCTATGTTTTTAGCAGAGGTGCTACGTAGGGGAACTGCCTCCGGATATCGGGTGGCATAATCTAATATTACCAATATATGCTGATGTCCCCTAGCAGACTTTATTAGGGGTCCTACTAGATCCATAGCAATCCGGTCAAATGGTACCTCTATTATGGGAAGGGGTACCAATGGGCTGCGGTACGCTTTGAACGGGGCGGTGATCTGACATTCTGGGCATGAGGAGCAATAATTCGTAATTTCTGCCAGAACCCCAGGCCAATAGAAGCTTCGGAGAACCTTTTCATTTGTCTTTTCCACCCCTAGGTGTCCCCCCAATGGATGACTATGTGCGAGGTGTAATACTACGTTACGGAATGTCCGTGGTACCAACAATTGTTTAGTTGTAACTGATTTCATCAACCCGATATACTAGGTCGTTCTCTACCTCGAAGTAGGGGTAAGCAAGTGACCTATCTGGTTGGCCAGGAGTGCTATTCTGGTCCTGTATATTTCCCCTTGCTACCGCTAATGTGGGGTCCTCCCACTGGGCCTTCTTAAAACTCCCAGGACTGACCTCTAGGTCAGCGAGGGTCTTATCCGGTTCTGGGGTGGTAAGTGTCTGATCAACATCTTGATTTGGGGTATTCCTTACCAAAGTAGTGATGGGGAAGGGAATTTTACAGCACTCCTCCTTTTCCCCCTTCTTATTTGGGCCCTCGTCAACATCCATTTCTGAAAAAGGGAAAGGATTTGTTTCTTCTAATACTTCGTTATGGTTCGCTATTGAACTCTGGGCGCTATTCTGAGCGGGGGACCACATTTTTAGAAAATGGGGAAAATCGGTCCCTATTAACACATCATGTGCCAGTTTGGGTACAATACCCACCTTGAAATCTAAAGAACCAAACTCTGTTTCAAAAAAAACATCAACAGTGGAATATTCATGATTATCCCCATGTATACAACAAATTGCCACTCTTTGTGAACTGTTTCCCTGTTTCTTCTTAATGGGCAACAGGTCTTCGGACACTAGTGTGACCATGCTCCCAGAGTCAAGAAGTGCCCGAACCCTCTTACCATTAACCTTTACAAATGCCCACAGATGGTTATTCAAGGGGTCCTCTGGGATAGGGCCCATACATTGGGACCACAGCGAATAAGGTTCCACGCTGTTGCATTGCATGGGTTCATCATTTAGTGGGCAGATTTTTGCTGTGTGGCCCCTCTCATGACAATTTACACATTTAGGTACATAGTCTGTGTCCCACTTAGAGCCTTTTCCCGGCTCCCCATGTTGGCTATTGCCCTTAGTGTGCGAGCCACTGTTGCTGGCGCTGCGTGAAGGTGGTCGCCGCTCTTCAGCGCCCCTTAACCCCGGTACCCTTTTACCATCTCTGGAAGAGTCCTGGAACCTCGGGTAGTGGGGTTGCTTCACGACTGTGGGTTGCGGGTGCTCTTCTGCTGCATTGTACCTTTCTGCGAGGGCCACAAGCTCATCCGCATTGTGGGGGTCACTCCACAGGGAAGTTTGCTCAAGAACTGGTCCATGACCAACCGTTCCACGATGTGGCTTGCTGAGTTGATCTCGAGTTGTAGCCACTTCCGGGCGAGGTGGATGAGGTCATACATCTGGCTTCGGGTGGCTTTATCCATCGTGAAGGACCATGCGTGAAACCTTTGGGCACGAACAGCCGTGGTTACGCCGAGGCGGGCGAGGATCTCGAACTTCAATTTTGCATAGACGTTAGCTTCAGCTGGCTCTAGATCAAAGTAAGCCTTCTGGGGTTCGCCGCTTAGGAAGGGTGTGATTAGACCAGCCCACTCAGCTTCTGGCCATCCCTCTCTCTGTGCCGTGCGTTCAAACGTGAGAAGATAGGCTTCCACATCATCCGAGGGTCCCATCTTCTGAAGGTAGTGGCTTGCCCTGGTCATTTTCGGAACTGGGGCTGCCTCTGCCAGTGGAAGGTTACTGATAGTCCCCCTCAGGATCTCGAGTTCCTGCTGTAAGCCCTGAGCGAACCGTTGTTGCTCCTCTCTCAGCAAGCGGTTTGTCTCTTGCTGGTTTGCATTCACCTGTTGCTGGTTTGCATTAGTCTCTTGCTGGTTTATTAACAGCCGTTGCTCGTTTGCATTAGTCTCTTGCTGGGCTATAAACAGCTGTTGCTGGGTTTCATTCGCCTGTTCCAGGCCTGCATTAATCTTTTGCTGGGCTTCATTCGCGTCTTTCTGGACAGCGACATTGCGTACCAGCGCACTCACCACGTCTTCCATCTTGTTTGGAGAGAGAATTTTTTTTTTCTTGTTAAAGTTCTTTAACCCGCAGACCTTTTAGTGTTCTGCCCGCATTCTCCACCATATGTGACAAACGGCTTACTCCGGGGCTCCGCCGTCTGTCTGGGACTGTTAGAACACGGTCTTTTAGGGTAGGTTAAATGATGAGACGTCACGTACTGTTCCTTTAAACAGGCTATACCTGGTTTATTCAGTCCCAGGCACTGAGACTGCCACAGTGTAAACAGAAAACAAAGCCAAACAAAAAGCTGCTCATCTGAGCGATAACTTAAACTTAGATGTCCCTAACTCAGAGTTGGAAGTGGCTTGTCCACTTGCACCAACAAAATAAGTACCTTTGCAGTCTTTAGACAAACGAACAGAGTGATTGAAGCTGTTTGGGAAAGAGGCTTTCTCTCCCCTCTGCAGTACAGCAGCCTTCCAGGCTCTTGGGCGGGACAGAGGAAACAGGTCTTATATACCTGAACTCTAATCAGCATGACAGGTGACAGAAAACAGGCAGCAGACAAACTGTGAAATGGAGTGCCTGTACCACGAGGCTGCCCTGTTCAGCTTAGACAGGACAGAAACTGTTCAGTATCCTGGGAGCCCTGTATATGGAATTTATTACCATCCCCTGGTTTCTGCCACAATATATATATATATATATATATATATATATATATATATATATATATATATATATATATATATATATATATATATATTATATATATATATATATATATAATACTGAGTTAAGTTATGGTGAGTAAAAAAAGTGACAAAAACCCTCCACAGGAAAGCAAATATGCAAATATAGCTGTATGCTCATCTGCATGTCTTAGGCAGGTCTGCAACCCCGCCTTTCCCCATTATCACCCAGCATACAGCACTTCCACTGCAGCAAGGGATTCTGGGAAATGACATGCAAATGCAGTGGAAGTGCTGTATGCTGGGTGATAATGGGGAAAGGCGGGGTTGCAGACCTGCCTAAGACATGCAGATGAGCATACAGCTATATTTGCATATTTGCTTTCCTGTGGAGGGTTTTTGTCACTTTTTTTACTCACCATAACTTAACTCAGTATTATGGTTTGGCCTATCCCATAAGCCTCTCTTGCATTCCCAGTAAAATCAACCCCACACTGATGAGACCCATCAAGGTCGAAACAGCTGTCTGTGGGTGGTTTTCTGGGTATGCACCTTAACCCTGGCTGTGCTCAAAGCTGTGACCATGCAGCAAGCTTAAGCCTATAGGGAACCATGTTAAAAATGGTTATTGAGGCAAAAAGTGACACTGTGTGCTCATTTGCATGTCATTTCCCAGAATCCCTTGCTGCAGTGGAAGTGCTGTATGCTGGGTGATAATGGGGAAAGGCGGGGTTGCAGACCTGCCTAAGACATGCAGATGAGCATACAGCTATATTTGCATATTTCGTTCGACAATCCTATACATTTACACGCCCGGGGCGGGTGGAGTTAACCTCCGGGCGAGTAAATATTGACCCAAGCAGCACACGTGTTTGTTTTTTTAAATTTCCCTGCTCGCGCTGAAAAACAAAAAACTCCCCCTACCTGACAGCTGATTGGCGTGCGCTCCCAGGCTTTGTGGGCGCCCGGCCAGGCTCTATATGAGCCCGCCCCCAGCGAGCTGCCATTTTTTCTGGCCGGAGATCTGTTGGAGAGTAAGTACTCTCTAATCCTCCATGCTGCGGCCCCTCTGCTCCTTCCCTGCAAGCCAAGGTGTTCCCCCCCTTCTCCCCCCGGCTTCCCACGATACCCGCGCCGTGGGCGGTGGTAGTTGGGGTGTTCCCCGCTTACCCCGGCTTCCCGCGCCACTTCCCGCTTCCC
>NC_134493.1:59275641-59280641 GCF_040206685.1 Ascaphus truei | reverse complement strand
GGCCCTCGGGTGTTATCCGCAGGCCTGCAGTACCAATTCTGTGCCCCCCAAATTAATGTCAAAACACATACATACTTATAAAGAAATAACCCCCCCCCCTAACACATACAGTATACTAATGGGCCCAATTACTATTATCCACAAATGGATAATAGTGCATTTGCCCATTTAAAATACATAAAGAACAATAAATACAATAAATACATATAGTACTCACCCATGTCCGGCTGCCACAATGAAGGCCATCCTCATCTTCATCCTGCCCATGGCCCCTCCGCTGCTGCAAAACAGACACAAGAATGAAAACATCCAATGTAATGTCCCCTAACCCCTTAATCACCATAGTGGTTATTAACCGCTACAGTCATTAAGGGGTTAACCCACCCTCATCCACCACTCGGAAGGCCTACATACCCTCCCCCACTACCTCCCCCCCACCCCGTGACCACCCTCACCCAATACCCAGCCGGAAGGCCTACCCACATACCTTTGGGGCCAATACCCCCTTCCCGCACCCCCAGTACCCACAATAAAAACAATACAGAGCCCCACAATAAACATCATTATATTAATTAAATACATAACCCACCCCCTGTGCCCCCCATAAATACATGATTTATTATTTTACATACAGGTTTAATACCCCAGGCCCACGGGAGTCCCCGGTGGGCCTGACGGGTCACCTCACAGACCTACAGTAGCCCAGCACCATGTTTCAAACAGGGTCTAGAGATCTGCGGGTGGTCCACGCCAGGCACCATGGTCCACCAGGTGGTCTCCGCGGGTCACTGTGGGCCACATTGGGGTCTCCACGGTAGGCCCGCGGATGTCTGGGGGGCCCCGGGTCAGACCCACAGGTTTCTGAGGGGCCTTGGGTGGTTCCCAAAGGGGTCTGGGGACCTGCGGGTGGTCCCTACTGGTCTGCGGTGCCCCCACCGGTTGTTCTCCACAGGTGTCCCCCGTGGACCCGGCAGCCTGGTACCCGTGGAACGTCTGAGGAGACCTCAGATGGTCTCTAGAGGTCTCCCGCAGACCAAAAGGAACCAACCCTGTATGTAAAAAAATAAATATGTCCTATACATTAAATACATCAACCCCCCCCCCCCCCCCCACAACAGATACAGTACAATAATGTGCAAAATAACTATTATCCAGATAGGGATAATAGATTATTTACCCATTATTAAACACATTAACTAGCATAATAAAATAAATAAAGTTCTACTCACCTCATCAATAAGAAGCCCCCACGTCAGCAAAATCCGTGTCCTCCGTTGCCAACAAAATACATAGTGACAGGCTTTCAAAGACGTCACATCCGTTCTCCCCAAAGTCTCTGTCACATGGTCTACTAGAGCCAATCAGAGTAGGGATGTAGTTCCCACGCTCTGATTGGCTACCGTACCATGTGAGGCTGGAAATCTTTCTTTTCATGACGTCATCTTACAGGCAATTGAAGCACAGCCATTCTGATTGGCTGACATCATTGCCTTTAAATGACGTCATCAAAATTAAATATTCCCCCCAAAATCACATGGTTTTCACGGCCTAATCAGGGCCGTGGGAACCATATGATGACAATGTGATGTCATAGGCCTATAAAAGCCTATGTCGTCTCATTTTGAAGGCAGATGCCGACGAGCAAGGACCTCCTACAGAAGAAAGAAGGCCAGGGCGTGGCCGAAGAGAAGAAGACCCCAGAAGAGAGCGGAAGAAGATACAAGAAACAAGAATACAGATGAAGATGGATTACAAATAGAAGACCCCTGGATTGTTATGGTTTATTATTTTATTTTTTATTATTTTATGGGTTCCTGTGCGTGGATTGGTTCGAGAGTAAGCGGTTCAACGAGGGTCGGTGAGTGGGTCAAGTAATGGTAAGTCAACAAAAGAAATGTATTTTCTTTTAACTTGTACATGTTTTATTGTTTTTTTACATGTGTTTTTTTTTAAGATCATTTCTTGCCACTGTATGTATGTATGTATGTATGTATGTATGTATGTATGTCTGTATGTCTAGATCGATATACACATACAGGGTAAGAAATGGTTTGGTAGGAAATGCTTGTTTTGCTGTCTTTAAAATGATTTTGGCTATGCTGCAATGCATAAATGTGTGTGTAATGTTTTTTGGAATTAGATAGATGTAATTTTTGGTGTTGTATGCTGTACTTTAGGTCAAGGTGAGGCTTGCTTTTGTATATTGTATTCTTTTGGGTACTTATATTTTGTCTGATGGTAACTTGTTCTGTTTAACGATTTGAAATAGTTAATTGTGTAATTGTTATGGATGGTATTTTAATTGTTTTGTGATTTGATTAATGAATGCTAATTGATTTATGGTGACTTGCTTGGTTTAAATAATATACTTGTTTGGATGTAATGGTATTTTGTTTTGAATATTTTTATTGTTAACATTTATTGGCAGAGTGTACTATGGTGCATAGATTGTATGCATCATGTCTACAATGTAAATTCAATGTTTTGATTGGCATTTGATGCTTTTGATTGGAAGATGAGATTTGATTTTTTTAGGAAATATGATTTTATTGCACTGTGGGTGATATGGAGAAGTGGTATTTGTAGTAGAGCATGTTTTTGATAACCCTTAAACATTTCTTTGTATATTGGTTCATCATGATATGATATATATCTATATGCAGTGTTCGACAAATCACCCAAAAATCTACTCGCCCAACCAAAAAATCTACTCGCCACCTAGTCCCCGCCCCCAACTCCGCCCCAGTCCCGCCCCCAACCCCGCTTTAATAATTAAATATATAAATAAAATACATTTAATAAATTCCTAGTCAGAACAACATTCATTTTTGACATAAATGTATTTATTGTATTACATTATACTACAATTAGACGTGTGTGTGTCAATGTCGGATCTAGAATAAAAGCCAGATGTGAATGACTAGTTTCCTGAACCCCTTAACCAGTGTCTAGACGTCGGCGCTTCACAGAGAGATAGACAGAGAGAGACAGGACAGACAGACACACACACAGAGAGCGGCACACACACACACACACACACACACACACACACACACACACACAGAGAAAGAGAGACACACAGAGAAAAGAAAGAGAGACACAGAGAAAGAGAGAGAATGAGAGACACAACACTGAGAGAATGAGAGACAAATAGAGAGTGCGACAGAGAGCGAAGAAGAGAGTGCGACAGAGAGGGAGAGGGAGACAGAGAGAGGGAGAGGGAGACAGAGAGAGGGAGACAGAGAGGGAGAGGGAGACAAAGAGGGAGAGGTGACGAGAGAGGGAGACACAGGGAGAGGGCGACACAGGGAGAGGGTGACACAGGGAGACGGAGAGGGTGGTCACACAGGGAGAGGTGACATGGAGAGGGAGGGTGACAGGGAGCGGACAGGGTGACACAGGGAGAGGGTAACACAGGAGAGGGTGAAGAGGGAGAGGATGACACAGGGAGAGGAGAGGGTGACACAGGGAGAGGGTGACAGGGAGAGGGTGACACAGGGAGAGGGAGAGGGTGACACAGGGAGAGGGAGGGTGACACAGGGAGGAGGGAGGCGGTGACACAGGGAGAGGGTGACACAGGGAGAGGGTGACACAGGGAGAGGGTGACACAGGGAGAGGGTGACACAGGGAGAGGGTGACACAGGGAGAGGGTGGGTGACACAGGGAGAGGGTGGGTGACACAGGGAGAGGGTGGGTGACACAGGGAGAGGGTGGGTGACAGGGAGAGGGAGAGTGACAGGGAGAGGGAGAGTGACAGGGAGAGGGAGGGTGACAGGGAGAGGGTGACACAGGGAGAGGGAGGGTGACACAGGGAGAGGGGGAGGGGTGACAACAGGGAGAGGGGGAGGGGTGACACGGAGAGGGAGGGTGACACAGGGAGAGGGAGAGTGACACAGGGAGAGGGAGAGTGACACAGGGAGAGGGAGGGTGACACAGGGAGAGGGTGACAGAGAGAGGGCGACATAGTAGATGGCGACACAGGGAGAGGGTGACACAGGGAAAGGGTGACACAGGGAGACGGAGAGGGTGGGTCACACAGGAGAGGGTGACACAGAGAGGGAGGGTGACAGGGAGCGGGACAGGGTGACACAGTGAGAGGGAGAGGGTGACACAGGGAGAGGGAGAGGGTGACACAGGGAGAGGGTGAGAGGGAGAGGGTGACACAGGGAGAGGGAGGGTGACACAGGGAGAGGGAGGGTGACACAGGGAGAGGGAGGGTGACACAGGGAGAGGGAGGGTGACACAGGGAGAGGGAGGGGGTGACACAGGGAGAGGGAGAGGGTGACACAGGGAGAGGGTGACACAGGGAGAGGGTGACACAGGGAGAGGGTGACACAGGGAGAGGGTGACACAGGGAGAGGGTGGGTGACACAGGGAGAGGGTGGGTGACACAGGGAGAGGGTGGTCACACAGGGAGAGGGTGACACGGAGAGGGAGGGTGACAGGGAGCGGGACAGGGTGACACAGGGAGAGGGTGAGAGGGAGAGGGTGACACAGGGAGAGGGAGAGGGTGAGAGGGTGACACAGGGAGAGGGAGAGGGTGACACAGGGAGAGGGTGACAGGGAGAGGGTGACACAGGGAGAGAGAGGAGGGTGACACAGGGAGAGGGAGGGTGACACAGGGAGAGGGAGGCGGTGACACAGGGAAGAGGGGTGACACAGGGAGAGGGTGACACAGGGAGAGGGTGACACAGGGAGAGGGTGACACAGGGAGAGGGTGGGTGACACAGGGAGAGGGTGGGTGACACAGGGAGAGGGTGGGTGACACAGGGAGAGGGTGGGTGACAGGGAGAGGAGAGTGACAGGGAGAGGGAGAGTGACAGGGAGAGGGAGGTGACAGGGAGAGGGTGACACAGGAGAGGGAGGGTGACACAGGGAGAGGGGGAGGGTGACACAGGGAGAGGGAGGGTGACACGGAGAGGGAGGGTGACACAGGGAGAGGGAGAGTGACACAGGGAGAGGGAGAGTGACACAGGGAGAGGGAGGGTGACACAGGGAGA
>NC_134493.1:59135771-59275441 GCF_040206685.1 Ascaphus truei | reverse complement strand
GGGGGGGGGGGGGGGGGCAAGGGTCAGCGGCCCTGGGACCACACAGAGCCACCGACGGGGGGGGGGGGGGGGGCAAGGGTCAGCGGCCCTGGGACCACACAGAGCCACCGACGGGGGGGGGGGGGGGCAAGGGTCAGCGGCCCTGGGACCACACAGAGCCACCGACGGGGGGGGGGGGGCGAGGGTCAGCGGCCCTGGGAACACACAGAGCCACTGACAGGGGGGGGGGGGGCTGATAGCAGCCCTGGGAACACACAGAGCCACTGACAGGGGGGGGGGGGGCTGATAGCAGCCCTGGGAACACACAGGGGTTTAGCAGTTTTAGAAATAATGATACAGCCTGTAATTGCTTTACTTATAATTACTATGTGTATGTATTCTTCATCGCTTATATTCTGTTCTGCTTTATACAGGTGCGGCCATAGATTTACAGGTAGAATCTGCCTTAGCAGCGTGAATGGGAGTATGTAATACTCAGTATACTTAGCCGCGTGAATGGGAGTAATACTCAGCCTACTGAGCCGCGTGAATGGGAGTATATAATACTCAGCCTACTGAGCCGCGTGAATGGGAGTAATACTCAGCCGCGTGAATGGGAGTAATACTCAGCCACGTGAATGGGAGTAATACTCAGCTTACTTAGTCGCGAGAATCGGAGTAATACTCAACCTACTGTACTTAGCCGCATGAATGGGAGTATGTGATACTCAGTATACTTAGCCGCATGAATGGGAGTATGTGATACTCAGTATACTTAGACGTGTGAATGGGAGTATGTGATACTCAGTATACTTAGACGCCGTGAATGGGAGTATGTAATACTCAGTATAATTCTGTAAGATGTGAAAGCGCAGAATAAAGGCCTTAGGCTCACAGAACAGATCACCATACGAGAGACTGGGGAATATGATGAACCAGTAAGGGATGGGTTAAAGTGTGAATGCAGAATTGAGTTAATGTGAAGAAGATCAGTAAAATAACTGATCAAGGTACAGGCGAGAATTATACAAAGTCCACTAACACCGGACCTTCTCCGAAGAGAAGACTTCTGCAGCATGTTTACCTGAACTAATACAAATCTGCAAAAACCCCTGAAGCACACACGCGCACACACACGCACACACACACACAGACACACACACACACACACACGCACTGAAAAATATGACCAAAGGATACGGTTTTAAGTATATACATCAATTCTCTTACTTCCTCACACTGGGGCGGCACTGTCATAAGTGTGTGGTGTGGGTGTGGTAGGGTTTGGGCCTAGCTCAGGCAGAAGGAGGCTTGGCGTCAGCCAGTAAGAGCTGCAGGAGAGGGTAAGCCTTGGTGTGGAGATGGGCGGCCTCGTGGACTTACCTGCCCGGCCCCCGGATGTGCCTGGTGGAGGCCCGCGGAAGGGAGGCCCGGGCATGTGGGGGGCAACTGGCATAGGGAATATAGATGAGCCTTCTACAGACTAGGGGGGGGGGGGCACAGAAGGGGGGCCCGGGGTTTCAGTAGATGGGGGGCCCAGGTCTGAGCAGGGGAAGCCCCTATGCAGTTGGTTCACCGGCAGTGGGGCCAAGGCTCCTTGACTCACCGGGCCCGGGACAGCAGCCCCATCTCTCCCCCCGCTGGTGGCCCCTGGCTGTGAGACTTTGATAAAAAGACCCCAATTCCTCACCAAATACAGCATAACCTTCTCACTTTACTGGTCCTTCTGGCAGAGATGGCGTTTCGTGGCTAACATTAACCCCTTCAATGTCCTAATGATGAAAGCTGTATGTCACCCCAGGGGCTCTTGCTTGTTTTTATGTTGTTGTGCCACTGAAGAAGGGGGTAGGTCTAGGGGGGAAGTGATCGGTCAGAAGGGGGGACACAAAAATTACTATGAAACCTGGGGTCACGTCAGGGGGGCGCCTCATGACTAGAGTTTCCCAATCTATACCCACACACCTTACTGTCCTCTGCCATCTAAACCTGTAGGGTAGACTCTCTGTTATGCCCCTATGGGCTTCCTCGAGACCTAGCTTCCAACGAGCAGGACACAAGATGCTAATAAACTATGGATACAACACTCCCAGGATATATAAGGGGGCAAATACTCACAAGGCGGGTAATCAGTGTTCTCCGGGATGCCACCTAGGTTTAGCAATCCGGGGTTCGTTTAGTTCATGTGAGTAGCTCAAGTGAAGCCCAAAATATGGAAAAAGTCCCCCGGTCCCTTCCCAGACTTCCAGGGAATAAATGATGCAGAAGTGGCTAGTAGCCTCCAGGCTTCTGAGCCCAGCATGTTTTGTTGGCTCCTGGCTACTCCGCTTGTGTTGTAGGGACTTCCAACCACTGACCCTGGATGCGCCAAACATACCCCAGGAGGCCACCGAATAGTGACATTCCAGGTAGCTCTTCTCAGCCGTGCTGGGGTCTTCCCCAGGGGTCTCACCCCCCAATGACACCGCAAACACAGGCTGCAGCACCTAGGTGGGAATGATCCCCTGCTGCCCTATATATATAGGGCTCTCTGCCTTACTTAGCTGGAGCTGCTGATTACAAAGGCAAACATCAGGTGCAGCTGATCCCAGGCAGGGGCGGAGTTCAGCTTCTCTCTGAGCTATTTGGGTAAGACAAAGCTCCAGCTCTGAAATCAATCTCCCTCTGCAGGTAGGCAACGCCTTCTCTATCCACAACAAAGGACACAGAATAAGCACACTGGCAACACACCAAAATACATCACCTGAGGCGACATGCTCATTCAATGGCCTCTCCTCCCCAGGCATGCAATGGCCTCCCTTCCCAGGCATGGATTGGCCTCTCCCCAGGCATACACTGGCCTCTGCTCCCCAGGCATACACTGGCCTCCCCTCCCCAGGCGTACACTGGCCTCTCTTCCCCAGGCATACACTGGCCTCTCCTCCCCAGGCATACACTGGCCTCCCCTCCCCTGGCATACACAGACCTCTCCTCCCCAGGCATACACTAGCCTCCTCTCCCCAGGCATACTCTGGCCTCCCCTCCCCAGGCATACACTGGCCTCCCCTCCCCAGGCATACACTGGCCTCCCCTCCCCAGGCATACACTGGCCTCCCCTCCCCAGGCATACATTGGCCTCTCCTCACCAGGCATACACTGGCCTCCCCTCCCCAGGCATACACTGGCCTCTCCTCCCCAGGCATACACTGGCCTCCCCTTCCCAGGCATATACTGACCTCTCCTCCCCAGGCATATATTGGCCTCTCCTCCCCAGGCATATACTGGCCTCTCCTCCCCAGGTAAACACTGGCCTCTCATCCCCTGGCATGCAATGGACTCCCCTCCCCAGGCGTTCACTGGCCTCTCCTCCCCAGGCGTACACTGGCCTCTCCTCCCCAGGTGTACACTGGCCTCCCCTTCCCAAGGCGTACACTGGCCTCCCCTCCCCAGGCGTACACTACCCTTCCCTCCCCAGGCGTTCATTGTCTTCTCCTCCCCAGGCGTACACTGCTCCCCCTCCCCAGGCATGCAATGGCCTCTCCTCCTTTGAAAAGAAAATCCAGGTTAACCCCTGAGAGTTAACAATGTAATGCATGTCCATAATCTCCAGAGCAGAGCAGTATGACTGCTTCCAAACAGTACTGTGATGGGGCGGTCTTGTGGGTATGGACAGGAAGGGGCTCGCAAATCACTTGCTTGTAATGAACGTCCTTTATTCCCCGTGAATGTGGTACCCAGGAGATAGTATCTGAGTGCAGATACTGCCCACTTCACAGCTAAACACTCTTCTCTATTACTGCGTAGGCCTGTTCTCTTTTTAAGAGCTTCCTACTAAGGTATAAGACCGGGCACTCTTCCTGGTCTATCTCCTGAGACAAGACGGCCCCTAAACTTACTTCTGAGGCATCCGTCTGCAGAATGAAGGGCTTCTCAAAGTCCGGACTCTGTAAAACCGGCTCTGAACAGAGTATCCTTTTCACTCCCTGAAATGGGCCCTCACATTGCGCTGGCCAAGGAAATTGGAAACAATTCCTATAATACCCTGCTAAGCCCAGGAAAGCTCTCACCTGCTTTTTTGTTCTTCGTAATGGACAATCCATCAACGCCGGCACCTTGCTGCAGACAGGCTTTATTTGTCCATTACCAAGTATGTAGCCTAAGTACTTTGTTTCACTTCTCCCTATTGAGCATTTTGCTGGGTTGGCAGTCAGGCCTGCCTTTCTAAGGGACCTTAGTACTGCCGACGCTTTACCAAATGTGGTTCCCAATCTGTGGAATAAATGACTACATCATCGAGGTAGGCTGATGCACATTTGTTATGGGGTAACAATATCTGATCCATTAACCTCTGGAAGGTTGCGGGAGCCCCATGCAATCCAAACGGCATGGTCCGAAAGTGAAACAGATCACAGGGAGTGGCAAAGGCAGTCTTTTCCTGTGACTTTCCTGTTAAAAGGATCTGCCAATATCCTTTGGTCAGATCTAAAGTCGTAATATACTTGGCCTTCCCCAGTCTCTCTAACAATTCATCAACTCTGGGCATGGGGTACGTATGGAATTTATAAACCGCACTTACTCTTCTAAATTCTATACAAAACTGTGTAGACCCATCCGGCTTAGGGACTAACTCTGATGGGGCTACACCACTCACTCCGTGACCTTTCTATCACCCCCAATTTGAGCATGTTTTCTGTTTCTACTACTCCCCTTAATTTCTCAGGAATTCGGTACTGTCTCTGTTTCACTTTCTTACCTGGTTCCGGTGTGACATGGTGTGCAATCAGATGTGTTCTCCCTGGCAATGGAGAGAACACATCGAAAAAATTGTTCCACCATCTTTCGTGCCTGTACTTTCTGTTCCAAGGACAGATTCTCCCCCAGTTGGACACTCTCCTTTTCCTGCCAGGGTCTACTTGTGGTCCCAAATCTAACTCCTTCTCTCCTATTGACACAAACAAACTGTCTTGAGCTTTTCAGGGCTTCAATAGATTTATATGATAAATTTGTTTTTCTTTTCCCTGGCTGCAATATTTCGTAGTCTACGGGTCCTACTTTTTGTGCTAGGTCAAAGGGTCCTTGCCATTTTGCCAATAACTTTGTCTGTGTAGTCGGAAGCAGAAGCAGAAGCAAAACCCTATCTCATGGCTGGAATTCTCTTGTGCAAGCCTCTCTATTATAATTCCTTGCTTGTGCTATTTGTGCCTCTCACAAATTTTCCTGTGCAAATACCCCTAGACTTTCTAAACTTTCTCTTTGTTTTAATACATACTGTACTACATTATTTACCCTTGGGGTTTGTTCTTCACACATTTCTTTTCCCAAATTCAGGATTCCTCTTGGTTGTCTTCCATAAAGTAACTCAAACGGTGGAAACCCTGTGGAAGACTGGGGGAAGCAGTTCATTCCAATGCCGTGTCTCAGTGGATATACATTTCCTCAACATATTTTTAAATGTATTATTAAACTGTTCGACTAGTCCATCTGTTGGAAGATGATAAACTGAGGTCCGTATCGACTATAATTTTAACAGACCACAGACCTTCTTCATGAGCCTGGACATAAAATGTGTTCCCTGGTCTGTTAACATTTTGGTAGAAAACCCCACTCCGGAGAAGACCATAATTAGTTCGGTCACCTTAGCGGATGTCGTTCTCAATGGAATAGCTTCTGGGTACCTTGTAGCATAATTTACTATGATGAGAATATACTGGTACCCTGCAGCACTATTTTACAGGGAACCCACAATACCCACACCTATTCTCTACCAATGGGATAGGTATCTACCAATGGGATAGGGATTTTGGTGTTCCCCTTTGGGGCAATCATCTGGCACTCAGGGCACGAATCACAGAAGTCCCTTACCGCTCTATAAATTCCTGGCCAATAGAACCGTGCCATGTGGTGGATTTGGGTTTTCTCCCTTCCCAGAAGACCTGAACAAGGAATAGTATGAGCTAACCGCAATACCTCTTTTCTGTAGGGTCTTGGCACTAGCATTTGTATCTTTTGAGTTTGCTTCTCTTTCTCAACTCGGTATAAGAGATCATTATGCAACTCAACATGAGGAAATTACTTCCTTGTCTACCACTGCCACCTGGTCATATACCCTTCAAAAGGATTCAAAATTAGTTTTGCTCGACCTGAACATTTGAAAGCCCTGCCAACATCTCGGCCTCAAGTAAGGGAGGGCTATCTATTCCCTGCCCCTTCACCTGTTGGTGAACATATTTCTGACTGGTTTGGGGTGCCTCTGACTCTCGGGCAGTACCAACTGTTACTACCTGGGTGGGAACCTTCTTTGTTTCTCTATCCTGCACTGCATTTTGTTTTTTCGGGTGTGGAACCTGGAAGGAAACTGCGCCGGGTCAGTAAAAGGGAACAATTCTCCCAGCGTTATCTCTGTATTTCTCGTCGCCTGGGGCCTAAAGGACAAAACAGAATTTGAGAATAATTCTTCAAAGAACCTCCAATCCCAACCTAAGATCACTGGGTATGGGAGTTCTTTAGCGACTCCCAACAAAACCTCTGAGCGTCCTCCCACGGTAAGTTTTGCTCTGGCACGGGGGTACCCCTTGACATCCCCATGTACTGTATACATTCAATGCGTACCTGGGCTGACCCTTTCAATTTATCTAAGGCCACCAGGCTTTCACTGTACCAGTGTCTGGCTACAGCCAGAATCCACCTACCCCTCCACCTTAATTCCTTCTACTCCCAAAGATATGAGGAATTTAGTTCTGGCAGGGTCTATCGCCTCTCCCAGGGTCAAGTAGACATGTGCATAGTTACAGCCCATGTGGGGACAATGTCGAGACACGTGACTCGGCTCACCCCAAGAAAAACACACTATGGGATCTTTGGCAGACACGATTCCCTTTCGGCTTCCGGAGTCCCTTGTAGGCCCCCATGGCATGGCCTGGTTGTCGCATACTAGGTCCCATATTGAATTCAACCGGAGCCCTGTATTTGTCCCCTGAGCTTCTGGCCGGTGGAGGAAAATTGCCTTTTCTGAATGTATTGTGTGTTTTTAAAAAAAAAAAAAATATGGCCACCCTTTATCCCCCTTGGACCATGCACACAGGACTGTTCTGGCTTCAATAAGTGTCTTGGCCGAATGCCGACAAATCGACTCCCTTCCGCCTGGGGAAAACCCGCAAAAATTGTTCTAGGGCGACTAACTCTGTGACCTCGATAGAGCTGTGGGTCTCTGGCTTTAGCCAGCGCCAGCAGTAGTCCCGTACAAGTGCGGCTAGGACATGGGGTCGCATACATGGGGACTACCACTCTCCCAGAAGTGTTGCCTATAGGTATCCTCTGTTATCCCCATGTGGTCCAGGGTTGGGCGTAGTCGAGTGCTGTCAAGGGTGCGATATACCACCTATGCTTCTCCCATTAACTGCGGGGCCAAGTGTGCAGTCCAGTCCTCCTTGGGCCACCGAGAAAAAATTGCAACTCGCTCAAGCGTGATGAGGTAGGACTCTGTATCATCATCAGGTCCCATTTTCGTTAGCCTAACAGCAGGTCCCTGATCTCCAGTGCCCGGGTATCAGCTGCAGGCCTTCTACCCAGCATTAACCCCTTGTTATCTACAGTAAAATATTGACGAGAATGGGTGGCAGGACAGAGCTTCACCTCTATTTTGAAAACCTTGTTCCCCATTTTGTCACAGCCGGCCCCTACACTCAGGCATGGGTGTCATGGCGGGATGGAGCTGTGATGGTAAGGGGGTGACAGGCTATATAATAATAGTGAAGCCCGTGGGTTACCCCTGAAACCGTGGGGTCCCTGGCAGCTACACAGCACCATAAGCCAGGGGCCAGATGAAGGGGTTAAAATTATATGTCAGCTCTACAAGTCTCAGGGATTGAAAGGGTAATCTGCTAGCTTTATCCTTCTTATATGAGCTGTTCCAGTACTGAGAGAATTAACTCACTATGCTAGTTGTAATCTTTATTTACTTCTGTTGTTCTCAGTTTGTCTTTCATATAATAGCAAGAGCTGTAAAATGTCCCAAACAAGACAGCTGCATGCTCTTGATAAACATTCCCTGTATTTCTCTTTGTAATGTAGAAGTAGAAACTGCCGGCCAAACACAAGCAAGATGTAATGATTTACTAATGCTTTGTCCAAAGACACAGATACATAACCTCTACAGAAACTAGTTATTTCTCACATTGTTAAACATGATATGTTATGTATTAACATGCCCTTGGTTTTCTGTATAAATGTCGGGGCACAACTGAATAAAACTTGAAAGTGTGGAAGCAGCAGCCCTGTTGTCTGACTCCTATCTTCCCGAGCTCGTATTTGTCTGTGTTTCGGAGACTGGGTCGGTGAGTATACTCTAATTTATTGTTTCTTGCCTTCCCTCTGGGGATCCCTATTGGTAGGATATCAGGGTATAAAGTCCCTGATAGGTTTTAAAGGGTATAAAGTCCCTGATATTATTGGGGTATAAAGTCCCTGATACCAATTACGGGTATAAAGTCCCTAATTGTTGTTGTTTATCAGACTGGTTTACGCTCTACTGGACACAGCAGACTTATTATAGAGTATAAGTGTTGTATTATAGAGTATAAGTGTTGTATTATAGAGTATAAGTGTTGTATTATAGAGTATAAGTATTGTATTGTAGAGCACAAGTGTTAAGATTACAGTGATAAGTTTTTTCTTTTAGATCTTCTGTATAAGATTCCTTTGTATTGCAATAATTTCATTTTTATATAAACTAATTATGAGTACTAACACTAGTAAAAATCTGGGAGGTAAACCAGAGTTTTTTAAGTATAGAACTAATAAAAAGACTAATAAAAATGTAGGCCAGGTCACCCTTTGTAGACGGAAACCAGGTCAAAGCCCCAAATAATTTGTTGTACAGATTGTTGGAGATTATTATGTTGATCCGTTTGTGGACAATTTGTCTGGTTGGACTGAAGCAATGGGTTCCACTAGTCCGTTTCCAAGAGACGGTGCCTTTGATGATTTTCATATGTTGATGCTCAGAGGCATTTGTCTAGGGGATCCTGACTGGTTGTGGTTTGGTCCCAACCCAAAGTGGAATATGAAATATATGTGGGAATCTGTCAATGCATGGGTTAAAATTGCCCCCTACGGGTGTGAAATGTCATCCGATAAAATTGTGTCCTCCGCACCTCCACCGCCTTATATCTTCCCTGTACACTAGTTTATCTCAGGAACCCTTTTCGGATGAGGCTGTTTTATTAGCAATAACACCCCGTGTTGACCCCAGTCCGACTGTGAGACCCCTCCACCCCGTTCGGGTACACAACAAATATTTTCCACTTCTGTTAGTGAGGGTACCCGAGCTAAAATACAAGCTGCTCAGCAGCTGATTGCTTCTAAAACTGGTCTCAGTGAGTCAGTCAGCCCTCAAAAGAGCAGTGATAAGTCGTGGACCATGAGTAGTGCTAGAGGTCTCTTACAAACCATAGCCGATTATGTGGCACCTTCAGCCCAGGTTGACACTGTTGTTACAATGCCATTTATGACTGTTGGCGATCAGTTGATTACTAAACCCCCTGATATTATGACTCTTAATGTATGGACAAAGACTCATGGTGTACCAAAAACAAAGGGCGACCTGAATTGTATAATACAGGAATATGTAATACACCTTGTTGACAAGTTGAATGGCATCTTTGTTGATGTATCTATGTCTCTTCCTTGTCCCACAGGTACGCCAACACTCCCTTTCAAACCAGATGACATGGTCCTGGTCAAGCAACTGTTCAAAAACAAGACGCTGGTTCCTCCCATCAGCAACCAACCACCATCATCGCCATCACCCGTAGTGCAATCTTGACAGAAGACAGCCCAACATGGATACACGCAAGCCATGTGAAGACCGCACCAATTGGTTCCCGTGGTCCTCCCATCCTGGACCCGTCGGCAAGCTCCTAATACTTGCCATGTGGTTATCTATTATAATAGCTATAATCTGCGGACTAATTGCGGGACTAACTGCCTGATATATGCAACACACGGAGACATACACATATATAAATGTTACACCCACCAGTTGTATGTTCAATTGTACAGAAAATTCTGGGCGACGCAAAAGGGAGAGATGCCAACCTTTGTGGTTCTCTCAGACCACCCATATATTAATCTATAATCATCACACGAGATACCTAGTAAGAGATAGGTTTCTGCATGCCCATGGTCTCTTGGAGGTTTCTCCCCCGGAAATTTTTCCTCTCCTGAGTGGTGAGCAGAAGAATAAATGGGTTTGGTCAGATGGTTGTTCTTTTAGAACAAAAGGAGGGGTTTGAAGGAGTTCAAATTATATGTCAGCTCTACAAATCTCAGGGATTTAAAGGGTTAATATAATCTGCTAGCTTTATCCTTCTTATATGAGCTGTTCCAGTACTGAGAGAATTCACTCACTATGCTAGTTGTAATCTTTATTTACTTCTGTTGTTCTCAGTTTGTCTGTCATACAATAGCAAGAGCTGTAAAATGTCCCAAACAAGACAGCTGCATGCTCTTGATAAACATTCCATGTATTTCTCTTTGTAATGTAGAAGTAGAAACTGCCGGCCAAACACAAGCAAGATGTAATGATTTACTAATGCTTTGTCCAAAGACACAGATACATAACCTCTACAGAAACTAGTTATTTCTCACATTGTTAAACATGATATGTTATGTATTAACATGCCCTTGGTTTTCTGTATAAATGTCGGGGCACAACTGAATAAAACTTGAAAGTGTGGAAGCAGCAGCCCTGTTGTCTGACTCCTATCTTCCCGAGCTCGTATTTGTCTGTGTTTCGGAGACTGGGTTGGTGAGTATACTCTAATTTATTGTTTCTTGCCTTCCCTCTGGGGATCCCTATTGGTAGAATATCAGGGTATAAAGTCCCTGATATTATTGGGGTATAAAGTTCCTGATATTATTGGGGTATAAAGTTCCTGATACCAATTACGGGTATAAAGTCCCTAATTGTTGTTGTTTATCAGACTGGTTTACGCTCTCCCGGACACAGCAGACTTATTATAGAGTATAAGTGTTGTATTATAGAGTATAAGTGTTGTATTATAGAGTATAAGTGTTGTATTATAGAGTATAAGTGTTGTATTATAGAGTATAAGTGTTGTATTATAGAGTATAAGTGTTGTATTATAGAGTATAAGTGTTGTATTATAGAGTATAAGTGTTGTATTATAGAGTATATGTGTTTAGTATAGAGTATAAGTGTTGTATTGTAGAGTATAAGTGTTGTATTATAGAGTATAAGTGTTGTATTATCACCGTCCCTGATATTATTGGGGTATAAAGTTCCTGATACCAATTACGGGTATAAAGTTGTATTATATCTATGTTGTATTATAGAGTATAAGTGTTGTATTATAGAGTATAAGTGTTGTATTATAGAGTATAAGTGTTGTATTATAGAGTATAAGTGTTGTATTATAGAGTATAAGTGTTGTATTATAGAGTATAAGTGTTGTATTATAGAGTATAAGTGTTGTATTATAGAGTATAAGTGTTGTATTATAGAGTATAAGTGTTGTATTATCGAGTATAAGTGTTGTATTATAGAGTATACGTGTTGTATTATAGAGTATAAGTGTTGTATTATAGAGTGTAAGTGTTGTATTATAGAGTATAAGTGTTGTATTATAGAGTGTAAGTGTTGTATTATAGAGTGTAAGTGTTGTATTATAGAGTACAGGCAGTCCTCGGTTATCCGACACAATGCGTTACTCAAAATGGCATTGTAAAGCGAAACGTTGTAAAGCGAAACACGTTTTCCCATAGGAACACTGTTTAAATGAAAGGTTCCGTTCCTGAAGGCATTTTTAACACTAAAATACACCAAATATTTTATGCAGGCAATAAGATATGCAGCACACACATAAATTATATAGTGTATATACTGTATTATATATATATATATAATATAACATAATAAATAATATATTATATAGTATAATATAATATTATATAGTATTATATTATATATATACGCTCTTACGACGCTTTGCAATGTTGTTTATGTGAATGTGTATATATATACACACATACACAACGTTGCAAAGCATCGTAAGAGCTTTGGATAAGCCATTTTGGCGTTGTAAAAATGAATATAGGTATGCATTGCATAGCGTTGGATAAGCCATTCGTTGTAAAGCGAAGCGTTGTAAAACGAGGACTGCCTGTATAAGTGTTTATTATAGAGTATAAGTGTTGTATTATAGAGTATAAGTGTTGTATTATAGAGTATAAGTGTTGTATTATAGAGAATACTGCTGCGGCAGCTTTTATTCGAACAAATCACCGGCTTTTACCTGGCATGTTCTTGGAATGCCACGCTGTTCACCCGGAGCATGCCGCGTTCCCAGCCAGGGGTTATGCCCGGCTGACCCGCGGTTGATGTGTTAATTGATAATGGTTCAGGATTTAAAAGGCTGCAATGCTTCGCGTGTCCGCCAGATGGCATAAATTCATGAATTGTAATGCAGTATATATATACAGTATATATACTGTATAACAAAACCCCCTATAACCCCTAACATACAGTACTGTACACATACAGTACTGTATATGCACATCAATGATACTATAGGCCGTCCCCTGGCGAGATGTGTTTGCAGCAGAGAGAGATCCGCTGCTCTCTCTGCGCAAACATCGGCACATTAAAAATTATTTAATATACACTTTTATTCATAGTGTAGATGTGCAAGGGGTCTCTGGAGCTGAACCACGTTGGTTTCAGGTCCGGGGACCCCCTGCTTCCCGAGATACAGCCCCCTTTATGAGGTGCCGGTATCCCTCTGCATTTAAAGGTCCCGATCACGTGACCATGGCATGTAAACCAAGCAGAGGGATACCGGCACCCCTTAAAGGGGCCTGTATCTCGGGGAGCAGGGGGTCCCCAGACCTAAAACCAAAGCGGTTCAGCTCCGGAGACCCTCTGCACATCTACACTATGAATAAAAATGTATTTTAAATTTATTTATTTATATTCATGTATTTATTTATTTATTTAGATTTATTTATTAATTGTGCTGCTGCTGTGTGCGAATTTTTTTTTATTGTGGGTAGCGGGGGTGGGTGAAGGGGGTATTAGCCCCAACGGGGGTTGTTTAGGGCTTGCGGGGGGGTAGATGGTGCACTTAACCCCTTCACTACCGTAGCAGTTAATACCGCTACGGTCGTGAAGGGGTTAAGTGCACCCGCTACCCCCCCGCAAGCCCTAAACAACCACCGTTGGGGCTAATACCCCCTTCACCCACCCCCGCTACCCACAATAAAAAAAAATCACGCACAGCAGCCCCACAATTAATAAATAAATCTAAATATATATATATATATATATATATATATATATATATATATATATATATATATATATATATATATATATATACAGTATATACACACACATGATGAACCAATATACAACTAAATGTAGAAGGGTTATCAAAATCATACTGTACTACAAATAACACTTCTCCATACAGGCACACTACATTAAAATGAATTTCCTTTAATAATCCTAACTGATCTTACAATCTAAATCAAATGCCAATGAAAAAACTCACATTCCAATCAATACATTGCATTTACATTGTATAAATGATGCATAAAATCTATGCACCATATACATTCTGCAAATGAATGTGAACAATATCATTGCAAGCAAAATACAGTTAACTCCAAACAAGTATCTATTTTAACCAATCAAGTAAACAAAAATCAATATATAAGTACCAACCAGAATACAAAATTTAAAACCAAGGCGAACCCTTACAATACCAAGGATTACATCTATCTAAGTGTAAAAAACATTATACTGTACACACATTGAAGCATTGCAATAAACAACATACAGTACAGTACATCCCCTGTATCTCCCTGCCTTGAGTGTAATCTGTGTAAAGCCCCCTCCCCCTAATGTTTCTGTTTAATCTCCCTGCCTTGAGTGTAATCTGTGTAAAGCCCCCTCCCCCTAATGTGTCTGTTAAATCTCCCTGCCTGTGTTGCTGTGAGTGCAGTTTATGTAAATATGGGGAGGGGGGGGGTGGGTTATAACCCCACCTCCTTGACTGTGATCTGTGTAAAGCCCCCTCCCCCTAATGTGTCTGTTAAATCTCCCTGCCTGTGTTGCTGTGAGTGCAGTTTATGTAAATGTGGGGAGGGGGACGACGACCCGATGTGCATACTGTGAGGTCTAACCACCCTCACCCACTACCCACATACCATTATCCCCCCCCATCTTGGCCATGGCCCCTCCGCTTCTGGAAAACAGACACAAAAATTAAAACATCCAAAGTAATGTCCCCTAACCCCTTAATCACCATAGCAATTATTAACCGCTACAGTCATTAAGGAGTTAACCCACCCTCACCCACCACTCGGGATGCCTACATACCCTCCCACACTATCCCCCACCACGTGAGACCTAACCGCCCTCACCCACTACCCACAAGGGAGGCCTACCCACATACCGTTGGGGAACCCCCCCCCCACCCCCAGTACCCACAATAAAAACAATACAGTGACCCACAATAAACATCATTATATTTATTAAATACATTACCCAACCCCTGTGCCCCCCCATAAATACAAGATTTATCCTTTTACAAACAGGGTTCATAACGCAGCCCCACGCGAGTCCCCGGTGGGCTTGCGGGGCACCTGACAGACCTACAGGGTACCAGCAGCCCTTTTCAAACAGGTTCTGTTGGCCTGCTGGTGGGTCCCGCCAGCACCTTGGCCCCCAGGTGGTCTCCTTGGGTCACTGTGGGCCACAATTGGGTCCCAATGGTAGGCCCAAGGATGTCTGGGAGCCCCGGGTCAGACCCACAGGTGTCTGCGGGGCCTCGGGTGGTTCCCACGGGGGTCTGGGGAACTCACAGGTGCTCACTATGGGTCTGTGGTGCCCCCACAGAAGTGGGACCACACAGCTTCATCCCCGCAGACTACGGGTCCGCGGTGCCCCCACAGATGTGAGGCCACCGCTTCATCCCTGCATGTGTCACCCGTGGAACCACCAGCCTGATACCTGTGAGATACCCGAGAAAACCACAGGTGGTCTCCAGAGGTCTCACGCGGAACCACGGAACAAACCCTGAATGTAAAAAAAATAAACCTGGCCTATACATTCAATACATACACCCCCCCCAACACCTACAGTACAATAATGTGCAAAATAACTATTATCCAGATATGGATAATAGATTAATTGCCCATTATTAAAAACATTAACAAGCATATTCAAATAAATAATAAAGTGCTACTGACCTCATCAAGAAGAAGTCTCCGTCGCCAGCAACATTCTTGTCTTGCCCACAAAATACATTGCCAAAACAAAGCCAATACATTGCAATTACATTCAGATATCAATTAACCCCTTAAACACCTTATCAGATAATAACCGCAAAGGTAATTAAGGGGTTAAGCCACACTGGCCCGATACCCACCCTTCACCCATGAATTCGTACAGTGGCTTCATCATACAACTATATATACAGTACATATATATATATATATATATATATATATATATATATTAGAGAAAAAGAGAAAAGAAGCACCCGATCCTTGTGTAAAATCAGATGAACAAAGTTTTAATATCTCATGGACAAGACAAATGCACACTTACAATTTGTCTGATAAAATAAAGCATGTTATGGGACCTGCCCATGCACCAACTGAGGACTCCTCGGTCTCTTCTTTGTGTGTGAGTGTCAGTATTGGCTCCAAAAAGGATGTTGCTGTCAGCTGCTGTCTTCAGGGGAGTAATCCTTAGTGTTTGTGAGCACTCAATCTCCACATGCAGCTGCCATTTAGCCTTTCTTCTCACACTTGAAACCGGAAAAAAATCTTCAGGCAAGTCCTTGCCTCCTCACGCTGGTGCTGGGAGCTGCCCTGTCACCGTAGGCTCACTGCCAGATATCCCTACGCGTTTCTTCCGACTCTGCGGAAGAAACGCGTAGTGATATCTGGCAGTGAGCCTACGGTGACAGGGCAGCTCCCAGCACCAGCGTGAGGAGGCAAGGACTTGCCTGAAATTTTTTTTCCGGTTTCAAGTGTGAGAAGAAAGGCTAAATGGCAGCTGCATGTGGAGATTGAGTGCTCACAAACACTAAGGATTACTCCCCTGGAGACAGCAGCTGACAGCAACATCCTTTTTGGAGCCAATACTGACACTCACACATAAAGAAGAGACCGAGGAGTCCTCAGTTGGTGCATGGGCAGGTCCCATAACATGCTTTATTTTATCAGACAAATTGTAAGTGTGCATTTGTCTTGTCCATGAGATATTAAAACTTTGTTCATCTGATTTTACACAAGGATCAGGCGCTTCTTTTCTCTTTTTCTCTAATAGGTACTGTGGGAGTTCGGTGAGCCCAAGAAGAAGAAGCCTGGACCTTTTGCAAATCAACTTACCATGGACACATGTGGACTTAAGTATTTTTAATATTCACTGCATTTATGGGTTCATAATCGTGTATTGAATTTTTCATTGCTTATCACATGAACCCATTTTTTATATTTGCATTTTTTAGTTAAGTCCCAGTGACACTCAGTGTCATTTTTACCCACATCAATTGGCAATATCTTTTTTATTGCTTTTTTTTATTTTTATTTTTATATGTTATGCACGCTTCTTTTTTGCTTTTGTGTTTTTATCCAATAGTCACTTTTAGTTTTTCCTGCCATAATACATTTAGTTATTTTCACACCACTGTTTATTGGGCATATTTGCCTGGTGCAATTTCTTGCCACATCTATCAGGGCTGCAGCAATTTAGGTGTAGTGTGTGAAGGGCGCTGTCTATATTTTCTGTCACACATATATATATATATATATATATATATACATACACACACATGATGAACCAATATACACATAAATGTAGAAGGGTTATCAAAACCATACTGTACTACAAATAACACTTCTCCATACAGACACACTACATTACAATGAATTTCCTTTAATAATCCTAACTGATCTTACAATCTAAATCATCAAATGCCAATCAAAAACCTCACATTCCAATCAATACATTGCATTTACATTGTATAAATGATGCAAAAAATCTATGCACCATATACATTCTGCAAATGAATGTGAACAATATCATTGCAAGCATAATACAGATAACTCCAAACAAGTAAACTATTTTAACCAATCAAGTAAACAAAAATCAATTAGCAATCATTATTTACATCCCTAAACAATTGACAGTCCATCCCTAACAATGAAACAATTAACTAATTCACGCCTGGAGCAGAACAATTTAGCATGTGAAAAAATATAAGTCCAGAATACAAACTTTAAAACCAAGGCTAACCCTGAACACAAGCACACATTACAATATCAACAATTACATCTATCTAATTTTAAAATACTTTAAACACACAATAAAGCATAGCAGCATAGACAAATTATTTTAAAACACTTGAAAGAAAGCTTTTAAAACAACAGAATTTCTTACCCTGTATGTATATATCTCTCTAGACATATATACATACATACATACATACAGTTGCAAGAAATGATATATCACAAAAAAAAATACACATGTTAAAAAAGCTTTAAAAAAAATTAACAAGTTAAATAAAATACATTTCTTTAGTTCACTTACCATTACTTGGCCCCATCGACTCCCGTTGCGCAGCTTACTCACGAACCAATCCACCAGGCACAGGAACCCATAAAATAATAAACCATACAAAAAAATAAACATTAAACTAAAAATCCAAATCAATCCACGGGTCTTCTAATTGTAATCCATCTGCATCTGTATTCTTGTCATATTCTCTAGCCTGCTGTTCCCATGCTTGGCCACCGGGACTGCTGCCACTCTCAATGTCTGGTTCTAGCCTGCAGTACCTATACTTGCACACCGGGAGTGCTGCTGTTAAACTAAGGAACATTCCAGACTCTGATACCTGACACCTCTGCACCTGTGCTCCACCTCCCAGCCTGCCTATATAAACCTCCCTTTCCTGTTCCTCTTTGCCTGTTTATACTGGTTCCTTAGCTTCTGCAAGGTTCCTGTGTTTACTGCTGTGCTTGCTATTGCTATCATCCTGTTCCAGTTTCCTCGTTGCCGACCTCTGCTTGTTTCCTGACTTCGCTACCTGCCGCCTGCCTCGGACCCCTGCTTGTTTCCTGACTTCGCTACCTGCCGCCTGCCTCGGACCCCTGCTTGTTTCCTGACTTCGCTCCCTGCTGTTCCTGCCACTGGGATCCACTTCAGCCGAAGTCCAATCCTTGACAGAATAAACAGGACCTACCATGGATTCCGCCGGAACAGACCTGGCCCAGGCTCGGACACTGCAGGACTTACAACGTATCATGGTTGGTTTCCAAGAACAACAAGTACACCTTATCAAACGTCTTGGTCACGTGGAAGAACAGGATACCCTTCAGAAAGAACGGGACGCCCGCCAGGTAGAACGTGATGCCCGCTGGGAAGAATGTGTCGTCCGCGCGGAAGGATGTGCCCTCCGCTCAGAGGAACGAGCTGCCCCCGCAGAAGCTGAACACCGTGAACTACGTGCAGCTTTAATCACCGCATCTGTTTAAAAGACTCTGACTGTGCAAAATGCGCCCCGTGTAACCCTTCCGGAAAAAATTGGAGGAAAAAGACAATCTTTTCGGGATTTCCTTAATCAATGCAGACATGTGTTCAAGCTTCAGCCTACCATCTATAATACCAATGAAGCCCAGGTTGGACTGATCATAACCCTGCTCAAGGATGAGGCCCTTGCTTGGGTCTCCCCTATGTTTGAACAGGATAGCCCACTACTAAGGGACCTGGAGGAGTTCATCGATGCCATGAGTCTTATTTTTGATGACCCAAATTGTAGTGCAACCGCTGAGGCAACTCTGAACAAACTTCGTCAAGGAAGACGCTCGGCAGCTGAGTATGCCACTGAATTCCGCAGATGGGTTAACGATACTGATTGGAATGAGGCCGCGCAGAAATATCATTTTCGTCAGGGTCTCTCGGAGCAAGTTAAAGACGAACTAGCCCGGGTGGAGACCACAGAGAGATTTCAGGACTTTGTCCGTTTATGCATCCAAATTGATTGCAGGCTTATGGAAAGACGATTAGAGAGACAGGGGTTCATGCCAAGCAACCCCGGGTTTAGAGATGTCTGTACCCCAAGACGTTCCAGGGAGACTGAGGAGAAACCGATGCAAGTAAATACACTGCGGGGACCCATCTCAACCGGGGAAAGGAATAGACGCCGAACAGAAGATCTCTGTTTATATTGCGGAAATGATGGGCACTATCTCGCTGATTGCCCAAACAAGTCCAGGCGGTCTTCTTTCCAGAGCCCTAGAAGAAATCAGCTGCACGCTATTTCAAAAACTGTTCTCTCTGCTTCTCAAAGGAAAGATAACCCTCCTTCGCTACACCCTCACCTCCTGGTTCCTATTATCATCGAGGAAGGAACACATCGTTTTTCAACCACAGTAATGGTCGACTCAGGGGCGACAGGGAATTTTATGGACATAGAATTCGCCAAGAATAATTCGGTATCATTTGTAGCCAAGGAATCGCCAGAAAGGATGGAAGTCGTTGACGGTTCTCCCTTGAGCTCTGGACCTGTTACCCATGAAACCAGTAACTTAACACTAATCATGGAGCCAATCACCAGGAGAAGATTTCATTTGGTCTCATTCCATCACCTTTGTTTCCAGTGATTCTGGGAATTCCATGGCTCATGATCCATAACCCACTAATCGACTCTAAGACCAAGACACTCACGTTTCCCTCGGAGCACTGTTAGCTAGCCTGTCTACCTAAAACTCCTATACCAGAGTGTGTAGGAATACATAAGATTTCGTCGTCTCAAGAAAATCTTCTGCCGGCTCCTTACTCTGAGTTTTTAGATGTGTGTGACAAGAAGAACGCGGATACGCTTCCCCCACATCGCTCTTATGACTGTCCCATTGAATTATTACCGGGTGCTGCTATTCCGTTTGGAAGAATTTATTCCCTCTCAGAACCGGAATTGAAGGTCCTCAATGACTACCTACAGGAGAACCTATCAAAGGGTTTTATCCGACCCTCTACTTCTCCAGCAGGCGCTGTGCTCTTCTTTGTGGGAAAGAAAGACGGTTCTCTACGCCCCTGCATTGACTATCGGGAACTAAATAAGATAACGGTGAAGAACAGGTACCAATTACCTCTGATTCCTGAACTATTGGAAAGAATTCGGTCAGCCAAAATCTTTACCAAATTAGATCTCAGAGGAGCGTATAATTTGGTCCGCATTCGACCCGGTGACGAATGGAAAACAGCCTTCCGAACCCGTTATGGGCACTATGAATATCTGGTGATGCCTTTTGGACTCTGTAATGCCCCTGCTACCTTCCAGCATTTAATCAATGATGTCCTCCGAGAGTTATTGGACCAATTCGTAGTGGCATACCTGGATGACATCCTAGTCTTCTCAGATAACATCATGGATCACCAGAGACATGTCCGAATTGTCCTTGAGAGTCTCCGTAAGTACAAATTATACATCAAGATAGAAAAATGCGTATTCGAAAAAACCAGCATGCAATTTCACGGTTACATCATCTCTCCCGAGGGTTTGAGTATGGACCCAGGCAAGATTCAAGCCGTGGTGGAATGGCCAATCCCTCGGAATGAAAAGGACATTCAGAGATTTGTGGGTTTTGCCAATTTCTATAGATGTTTTATTAAAAATTTCTCTGGCATTATTGCCCCAATCACCCAACTCACACGGAAGGAATTCCCCTTCAAATGGTCTCCTAAAGCGGATGCGGCATTCGAACAATTGAAGTCACTCTTCACATCTGCCCCTATCCTCATCCATCCAAATCCAGAATTACCATTCATCTTGGAAGTGGATGCATCCGACTCCGCTGTTGGTGCCATTCTGTCACAAAGAATTGGACCCAAGATGCTCCTTCATCCATGTGCCTTTTATTCATACCAAATGTCAACAGCTGAACGAAATTATGACATCGGAAACAAAGAACTCTTGGCTATAAAAGCTGCATTATCTGAGTGGAGACATCTACTGGAGGGAGCCAAACACCCAATTACGGTCTTTACGGATCACAGGAACTTAGAATTAATTCGATCCGCAAAGAGACTGTCTGCACGACACGCCAGGTGGGCTCTCTTCTTTGCAAGATTTCAGTTCCACATCTCCTACCGCCCTGGCTCCAAGAATGGAAAAGCCGACGCCTTGTCACGGTCCTTTCCTAATCCTAGTTCAGATAAAGAGCAAGAAGAAACTATTCTTCCAAAAAGAATTTTTTTGGGCGTCACATTCTCCGCCGATTTCCTCACACGAATAAAGGGAGCCCACTCAAATGACTCTTTTCTTAAAAACCCTCCTCCGGAAGCAGAACTATTTCTATGTGATGGTCTCTTTAACTATAAGGATCGTCTGTTCGTCCCTAAGGAGGTAAAATTAGAGGTGCTCCAATTAATGCACGACTCCCGACCCGCTGGTCACCCAGGTGTCCTCAAGACACAGGAACTGTTGTCTCGCTCTTTTTGGTGGCCTAAATTAGCACAAGATGTTAAAGACTATGTTCTCTCCTGTGAGACTTGTGCTAGGACCAAGACCCCTCGAGCATCACCTGTGGGTTTACTGCAGCCCCTTCCGGTTCCAACTTGTCCTTGGGGGTCCATATCAATTGATTTTATTGTTGACCTGCCCCGATCAAGTGGACATAATACCATCCTGGTAGTGGTGGATCGACTTACAAAGATGGCTCACTTCATTGCAGCACTGAATCTTCCTTCTGAAGACCAGACAGCCAAGTTGATTGTGAAAGAGGTGTTTTTGCTTCACGGGGCTCCTGATGAGATCATATCCGATAGAGGGGTACAATTCACTTCAAAATTTTGGAGGACCTTCTGTTCCTCTCTAGGAATTCGTTTAAATTTATCGTCTGGCTATCATCCACAATCCAATGGCCAGACAGAAAGGACCAATCAGACTTTGGAACAATACTTACGATGTTTTGTTTGACATCTCCAGGATGACTGTATTGATTTCCTACCATTAGCTGAGTTTTCATACAACAATTCACATCATTCTTCGACTCAGAAGAGCCCCTTTTTCTCAAATTATGGATTTCATCCAACCTTTATTCCTTGTTTTCCATCTTCGGGCCCCATTCCAGCAGTTACAGAGAAACTGGAGACTCTGCGAGACATTCAGGAGACCCTCAAAGAGACACTTCGTGAGACTCAAGTAAAGTACAAAAGAGCAGCAGACCAACACCGCAGACCCTCCCCAGAATTTCAAGTCGGGGATAAAGTCTGGCTTTCTACAAGAAATCTACGTCTAAAGGTTCCAACCATTAAATTGGGCCAAAAATATATCGGGCCATTTCGCATCTCAGCACTAATAAATCCAGTGTCCTTCAGATTAGAGCTTCCTGAGACCATCAAAATACACCCTGTGTTTCATTCTTCTCTGCTGAAACCTTTCCGTAAGAATCCGTTTCCTGGACGGAGACTTCCTCCCCCTGAACCCGTCCTCGTGGATAACGAAGAGGAATTCATTGTGGAGAGAATTTTGGATTCCAGGTTACACCGAGGGAAACTACAGTACCTGGTTCACTGGGGGGGCTATGGCCCAGAGGAAAGGTCTTGGGAACCCAAAGATTTTGTACATGCTCCGTGACTAGTCAAAGCTTTTCACCGGAGATATCCAGACAAGCCTAGCAAGGATCGTCCGGAGAACGATCTTGGGAGGGGGGAGTAATGTCATATTCTCTAGCCTGCTGTTCCCATGCTTGGCCACCGGGACTGCTGCCACTCTCAATGTCTGGTTCTAGCCTGCAGTACCTATACTTGCCCACCGGGATTGCTGCTGCTAAACTAAGGAACATTCCAGACTCTGATACCTGACACCTCTGCACCTGTGCTCCACCTCCCAGCCTGCCTATATAAACCTCCCTTTCCTGTTCCTCTTTGCCTGTTTATACTGGTTCCTTAGCTTCTGCAAGGTTCCTGTGTTTACTGCTGTGCTAGCTATTGCTATCATCCTGTTCCAGTTTCCTCGTTGCCGACCTCTGCTTGTTTCCTGACTTCGCTACCTGCCGCCTGCCTCGGACCCCTGCTTGTTTCCTGACTTCGCTACCTGCCGCCTGCCTCGGCCCCTGCTTGTTTCCTGACTTCGCTCCCTGCTGTTCCTGCCACTGGGATCCACTTCAGCCGAAGTCCAATCCTTGACAATTCTTCTTTCTTCTATCTTCTTCCGGGCGGGGTCTTCTTTCCATCTTCGACCACGCCCTGGTCTTCTTTCTTATCCGGAGGTCCTTCCTCCTCGGCGTCTGGCTTCAAAATGAGACGACATAGGCTTTTAAAGGCCTATGACATCACATTTTCAGCATATGGTTCCCACGGCCCTGATTGGGCCGTGAAAACCATGTGTTTTGGCCGATAAAAATGATGACGTCACTTAAA
The DNA here is from genome assembly GCF_040206685.1 of Ascaphus truei. NCBI lineage: Eukaryota > Metazoa > Chordata > Amphibia > Anura > Ascaphidae > Ascaphus > Ascaphus truei. The sequence goes on along the minus strand of NC_134493.1, from coordinate 59,252,028 downwards.
GGCAATGAAAGCACAGCCAATCAGAATGGCTTTGCTTCAATTGCCTTTAAGATGACGTCATTAAAAGAAACATGGCCGGCCTCACATGGTATGGTAGCCAATCAGAGCGTGGGAACTCCATCCCTACTCTGATTGGCTCTAGTATACCATCTGATAGAGGCTTGGGGGAGAAAGGATGTGACGTCATTGAAAGCCTGCCAAAGTCCCCCATGTATTAAAATATGTTTTATACATTTATTATAAGGCTCTATGTAGTCAGCCAGGGCATCTGCTTACGGTGCCATCAAGTCTGCATAGAGTCTGTAGTTCAAAGAGGAGGCGGGATGTTGAGAAGTGTCGGGTGCTAAGTGGACGTGGCAGGGCGGATTAATAAGTCCGGAGAACAGAGAACCCCTGTGGGGAGGACCCTCTGGTTTGCCAGACTTAGTGGAGCCTGCCCAGTAGGTGCCAATGGGTTGACTGGGGAAGTGGCAGAATGTTGGCATATTTCCCATTGGTCAACTCATATGTCCCACCCACGGGGCATCCCGAGCCGGCTTGACACACCTCTTCCTCTGACGCCGGCCAGAGACGAGCTCCCTGTTTCTATTGGCTAGTTGGATAGGGTTCCCACGCTCTGATTGGTCGCTCCTCTTACCACCATGCTAAGCATAGCTTAGCAGAGTGTATGTAAGGAGACGGCAGAGGCAGAGAACCGGACCATCCAGTCATATTGGAGAAGGATTTTGGCGATTTCATCCGCCCACAGGAGTACATTGCGGGCAGCAGGTTGACCGACGGCTTCAGGCGCATCAGTGAGTCGCGCGGAGCGACGCACTTCCGGTTTCGGAACGGAAGAGATCCCTGAAAGTCACGTGTCAAACGGAGCTGCAGCCGGCGAAAAAGCTACCTGAGAACCCCTGCTTATGATCTGTGGCAGTGCTGTAAGTAGGATTCTGGTTTTAATCAACCGGATCCCATATCTGCTACAATTAATTGTGTTTAATAAATTTATCATATTACCAGTCAGCCTTATTTGTTTTATGTAGTGTTGTCTTGTCCTGTCTGTTGTGTGTATTTTATATCATTGCATATCTGCACTATGATGTGTTTTTCTTGTTTCTCTTTTCTCTGCATATATTGATGGAGTCCACACTGTGAAGCTACAGCAGGAAAGCTATATCTATAGCCACCCTCCGTGTGAGAACATTTCAATATTGAACATTACCTTTTTCACCATTGGATTATAACGGCGCCGGTCTGTATTGTATTTTTGTGTTCTGTTTTACTAACTGAGTCTTGGAGTTAGTGTCACCTGGCAGCCTAGTCATATTTATTTTAATTAATTAATTTGTGTGTAAGGTCACATTCATATCACATTATTATCACTTAGGATTGTATTAATTATTAATTCTTTTAGCGCTATATACACCCTCTTTTTTCCTTGTTAATGACGTTAAAGTGGCTTTTCAAAGTTGCTCTGTTGCAAATATCAGAGCAACCGGCTTCGTTTGGAAGCTAGGAAATTCTGCCTCGCTGAGACTAAGTCCCGTCTTTGCGCCCAAGTTCTACAAATCGAACGTAGCGGTCGCAGATAGGAACTGAAGCAGAAAAGAGAACCAGGAGAACTTGGTGTATATCCCGGTCAGTGTAAGCTCATCCAAGTGGACGCCCTGCACTAGGAAAGGCTATATTCCCCCCAGACTCTCAGTAAGGGGGCTTTTGTCTGTCTATTGTGTAATTATTCTTGTTGTACGCGGGTTTACTGAAAAAACTACATTTTGTGTCTACTACCTTTTTTTGCCTAATGTATGATCCCGGTACAACTATAAAAGGTGTTTAAAGTTTCTGGTCTAGTGACAGGAGCCTCCACCAGTCCCTTTTCTGTCCCTCCCCCTCAATCTGCTCCCCTCCCCCACCTAAAGGAGTTACGCCCTGGGGGGGGTGTGTTTGTTAGGGTTACCATATGCCCTTATTTTCCTGGACATATCCAGATTTTTGATTGAAGGTCGCCGTCCAGGAGGAATTTGTAAATAACTAAAAATGTCCAGAAAAGCTTGTCATGGAAGACCAGCACTTTTAACACTTTTTACCCTAACCATGATCAATTGCGTTTATTCGGGCAAGCCCGCAGACATACATAAAGTGCACAAAATACAGTAAATACATACCAACTGGGGGGTCTAGGGCGAGTCACAGGCCTCAAATAGGTGCAGGGCGCCTGCATCAGCAAAGCTTACCCTGTACGCTGCACGTCCCAGAACACCCGGTACTCTTTTCGGGAGATCCGCAGTGCTCACCCCGCTACGTTCTGTTCTCAGAACTTGGCCGCCGAAATAAGGGACTTGACCTCAGCTCGGTCTGGCTTTTCCTCCTGCAACTCCGTGCCGAGCGCTCTGCTATTCGGAGCAAAGCACGTTCAAAAAGCCCACCATCGCTTCACCGGCCTAAGCCCAAGGTTGCTCTGGTTCTCTGGTTGGCCAGTCTCCTTACATAGACCCCACTAGGCTATCTTTTCTATGGAAGACAGACTGGCGACCAATCAGAAAGGGGGTTTGTCCCCAACCGCCAATCACAAGCCGGGGGTTTGAAAGGTCTTACTGAATCAGAGTAGGGGGCGTGCTTAGGTTCAGGATGCCGGCAAAGCGAGAAATATGAATTGGTCAATGGAAATCGTGCCTACGAGCTCCGTCTCAGCAAGCGGGGCAAAGAAATCCCATAGAGTTACATTAGACTTCCATAGCACACAGCGTCTTTATGTACAGACGCGTACCCTCAAATCATACACTATTTGCAGGTAAAATATCAGTACTACCGGTATCTCTGGTCAGCAACACTTTACACAGATTTTAAGTCTCTTTGCCCCCCAACATCCACCCTTAACCTCCCGCTCGCAACGTCCCGGTCCTGCAGCTATTTCCTATATGGGACCCTAACCACCCAGGGCATCCCTAGCTTACAACCCTGCAGTGGACAATAGAATGGGAACAGAGTTACAGGGAAACACAAAACTGTACAATACTTGACCCAAGAGCTGACTCTCTCAGATCTTAAAACACGTTTTTTAGGGGCAGCCAGTCGGGATTCACTTTTATTATGAAGGCCGGCTACACCTACCGTCACAATGTTGACCACGCATGGACTCACGCATGCGTGGTCGGATCATCACTCACTCATGCATGCGTGGTCTGATCATCACTCACGCATGCGTAGTCGGATCATAACTCATGCATGCGTGGTCTGATCATCACTCACGCATGCGTAGTCGGATCATAACTCATGCATGCGTGGTCTGATCATCACTCACGCATACGTGGTCGGATCATAACTCACGCATGCGTGGTCGGATTTTGGTGTCCTCTTTTTTTGAGGATGGATTTAGGTAACACAAACCAAGAAAGAAGGCCCCAGACTGAATTGCACTCCGGCTCTCAAGTGATAAATAGTACGATAATAAAAATATAGAGGCACTATGCTGACGTCGTGGACACACACCTTTTTAGTATGTGATTCCAAGTACTGTTGATTAATATTCCCAGGTCTATATAGGGTATATATGTCCAAAGGAATATATTTGTCCCTAAGTATTCAGTGTATCGGGGGATGCCATGGCAGGTTACATTTGTAGGTACAAATATTATGCCAGATGATATGTCAATATTGCCAGGTATGGGCATAGGGCATGTCACACGGTACCCAGGTGTATCCGCAGGGGGTGGCATGATGGTTATTGGTTTCTATATAAATGGTGTAAATACAAACCCTTTATTGGGCCTGGAGGGCCCCAAATTGTACACTGGCGACACACTTTATTCGAGCTCGGCTAGTCCCACGAATTCGGGTATACCCGGGTGTATTGAGGTTTGTGACTGTTTTCTGCCCGAGTGCATTGAGTTATTTTCCGGCAGGGATTGAAGCATTTTATTCCCGTTGGCTGCAATACTGCACAGTACATATATATATACTGCATTACAATTCATGAATTTATGCCATCTGGTAGACACGCGAAGCATTGCAGCCTATTAAATCCTAATCATTATCATTTAACAGATCAGCCGCCCATCAGCCAGGCATGAACCCAGGCTGGGAAGGCAAATGCAACGGGGCTTGTCAGAGGTGAGGAGCGGCGCATTCCAGGTATCTGCCAGGTACATACCGGGTATTTGCTCGAATAAAGTGTGTCGGTGCAGTATATCCACCTTAATTCCTTACATAATTGCTCCTGGTCCCAGTCTCCTTGTCTAGATCCCAGGGTGAGCTTGTCAATACCCATGAACTTTAGGACACCGGTATTACCATTGTGACAGTTGTTTACATATCTCACTGCTTTGTGCATAGCACCCAGAAAACCCCACTTATCACTGCTTAGTGCATAACCTACTGCAGACTGTTACACTTCCCTGCAATCCTTTGTACTAAATCCTTATCGCAAGGCGGTCACTCTGCCCAAGTGATGTGCTACCTAGAGTGACCAGTACACTAAGGGGTTCATGCAGTAAGCAGTGATAAGTGGGGTTTTCTGGGTGCTATGCACAAAGCAGTGATAAGTGCTTTTAAGTGAGATACATGCCTTTATAGTGTGATACTGCCTGTTGTGAGATTCACAAAGCAGTGATAACACTGCAGTATCGCGCTATAATGGATTTTTATCCCACTTAAAAGCACTTATCACTGCTTTGTGAATCTCTTAGCAGACAGTAGCACGCTATAACAGCATTTATCTCACTTACAAGACTTATCACTGTTTTGTGAATCCCACAGCAGGCAATATTACACTATAATGGCTTTTTATCTCACTTAAAAGCACTTATCACTGCTTAGTGCATACTGGTCACTCTAGGTAGCACATCACTTGGGCAGAGTGACCGCCTCGCGATAAGGATTTAGTACAAAGGATTGCAGGGAAGTGTAACATTCTGCAGTAGGTTATACAGACCCAGCCCAATCCCTTCTGCCACGGGATGAAGATGTATGGTCACAGTGCGCCACCTTGTGGTAAAGGGCAAGAAGTGACACAGAAAAGCTAGGGAATAACAAGCAGCTTTTACTACAAGCGAAATTAATATCGGAAAGATGGCGACGCGGTTGATGTAATAATATCTTATCTGAAGGCAAAGGACGCCCAATTATCCCACATGCTATGGAAATATAACATGGTACGGGCGCAGATAGACAATAGAAAGAGGTGATCTGGCACACAATCAATGACGCACTATAATGTCACCTGCCGTTGCCCACAGACCAAGGGGGTCGTCCTACCAGGTCCCCAAGTGGTATCAGGGTAAAGAGAATAGTCCAGGCACACGGTCTTATCACAAAGTAGAACATTTAATCCAGCATAAATCCAACGTTTCGGCTGCACACAGGCAGCCTTTGTCAAGGTGAGAGCTGATACTAAACAATGCTAAAAACCCTTAAATACCCCTTGCACTTACCTATCTAAGTGCTACCAGGTGAGGCGCAGATACAATCACACAGCGCCAGGGTTTCCAATACGGAAGTGTAAGAAGGGGTTTATTGGAAAGGTTCTAGCGGCCTCGTGTGGTCGCTCCGAAAATTGCAGTTTGTCAACAAATGTGAGTTTCAGGCTTTTTTGTCAAACCTATCAGCTTGGCAGATCCGGAGTGAAACCGCTTCTAAAAAAGTCTTTACACCCAGACTGGGCCTGTGAGAAGGGCGTACAGCGTAGCAAAGCGCGCCAATCCCAGCGGAAACGGCTCTTTAATAGCGGATTGTCACACTTCGGAGCTACGAGAACAGGCCCCCTGGTGCTGAACCACTGCCTGTGAATTGCTGCCTGAGGGCTGGAGCACACACCACGCTACATGACGTGCACGCGCTTTTGTGCACGCGCGCGCGTCCATCACCAATCCCTGGTGGCCAATGGTAGTGTTCATTGTTGAAACTACCATTGGCTGCGAAGCGCGGCGGCGTTGCTGCTGCAGACGCGGGAGTCTTTCCAACCTGTGATTCCCGGCAGCAGCCGCGGACGTCAGTTTCAGCAGCCAATTACTGTCCAGACGTCTTCATTGATTGGCTGCTGAAATTGCTGGGGGACGGGTGACCGGGGGGGTTGGGGTGTCGGGTGATGAGGGGGCGGATGACAGGAGGGGGGGGTATTTTATTTATTATTTAGTCTCATTATTACATTATTTACATTATGTTACATTATTTGTATTACATTATGTAGCCATGCTGTAAAATGGCTAACAGTCATCTCTCCTGCTGACAGTAAGGCCTGGTAAGTTATGGGCATGCCAGCAGTAATTATGGAGGTTTGCCCTCACACCCTGGTGAGGTGCCCTATGTATGGATGGGAGTGGTCACATGCTCTGAATCCATGGTTAGTGATGTCAGAGTTGTGCCCGCCCCCAGAGGATACATAAGGCACAGCACTGTTCAAAAGTTAGGAGTTGCTGAGTTGATAGAGGAGGAGTTGAGAAGCATTGTAAAGGACAGTTTATAGAACTGTGACCAGGGACCTGGTCACAGGGAAGATATCCCTACGGGAATAGGGAATCCGCCAATTAAGGGAAGAGATACCTTTTAAAGGGAAGTACGGTGAACAATGGAAGGCTAAGAATATCCATTGTGAAGGGCAGCTAGCCCAACGTACATCAATAAAGATGACCCTTAAAATAAAGTGAATACCCTAACTCAAGCGCTAAACCTATTAAAGTGTGAATTACACGTGAATTTACAAACCAATTGTGATTACAAGAGGCCAAAGCTGCCGTAGGCTTCCCACAATGCAAATTACCTCAATTTGCATACAAAACTGTAAAGGTGAAATGAGGATACCTGGCGCTTAAAGAGTAACTGTGTCCATAGGAAACAAAACCAGTCTTTGAAGAGTGTCTCAAAGTCCAAGACTTGAAGTGGATGGCTGTAGTGTTTCTTTGCTGCTGCTATTCTTCAATACACCTGAAATTGATAAAAGGTTACACCATTGTGCAGTACTACTGATGTTTGATGTTAACCCCTTATTCCAACTTCCCCAGTGTGGACTGAATACACTTACAAGAGTGTCTCTTTCAGGGTACAGTGGAGACAATCTGTGCTTTATTCCCTTTATGTTCTTATGTACGTCGAATCCCCTGGGTACTTCCTTGATCTCTTGGGATTTCGTGATTCCCAGAATCACCCGAACTCCACGAACCCCCAGATGAGGAAGGTGAACAATGGCAAAAAAGGGGGGTCACAAATTTTTTAAAAATTGGCTTATAACAAGCCTTACAAAACCGGCTATTTAGCCTGCACTAAAAACAAGTGAATGGTTACTCACATGTACTCACATGAATACATGCGTTTCAAAACAACACGAGGATGCCGTCCGCAGCTTGTAATGCGCCTCCTGTGCTTGCTCCGGAAGAGAAGGGCTCTCTCACAGCTTATCTTTTCCGGTTGGGTGTATTAGAGTCTCTCCCCCCACTCGGCTGCGTTCCGGTTTGCAACCAATGGTTCTGGCAGACTCCTCACCTCTCAAGCCACAGAGACTGCACTGATCTCACGGGATCCTAACTCCTCCCACCCTAACGCGTTTCGTGACGTAGGCACGCCACTTTCTCAAAGGAATGAGGAGTTACTATTGGTCTCTCTTTATATACCCTCTAGAGGTGATTAACCCTTCGAGTGATACACTAATAAGTATCACATGTTGGTGCATACTTGTCCGCTATATACCAATGTGTATCTAAAGATGTTAACACCTTGGGATTCAGATAACAGCATTCCCAGCAGACTAACACCTAAAAGTGATAACAACATTTTAAAACATACATGAAACATAATAAAATCTATACAATTTATAAAATGAACCAAACCCTATAAGGTTGAAACTAAAGGCATTAGTGTTAATAAAAAAGGGCATATTAACTGTTTATTCTTTTAGAAATGAAGCCAAGTCGAATTCTATGTTCAAACCCTTGGGGGCTAAGGTTTTTAAAGTGTATATCCAAAAACTTTCCTTCTTGGATAGATTATTTAACCTATCACCCCCCTCCAATTAGGTTTAGGGCAATCTATTCCCTTACATATTAAACCTTTGGGATTCTGATTGTGGACTAATCTGAAATGATTGGAGACACTATGTGTCTCCAAACCTCTTTTAATGTTATAGATGTGTTCTGCTAATCTACGTGTCAGTGGTCTTTCCGTTCTTCCCACATATTGAAGTCCACATGGACATTGTAGGAGATATACACAAAACCTGCTTTTACAGTTGATAAATGAGCCAATTTCATACGCTCTATTCGTAACTGTGGAATGGAAATTGACACATTTCTCACTATAACTGCAGGCCGTGCACTTTCCACACACAAAATAACCTTTAAAATCAGATAGCCATGTGAACGTTTTACGCTTCAATCTATCATTTGGACAACTCGTACTAACGAAGCCTTTAGATCATTAGCTTTTTTATATATGATCTGGGGCTGTGGAGGTAAAATAGATTGTAATATGGGGTCTCGATGGAGGATTCCCCAATGTTTAAAAAACAGGGACCTGGTCACAGGGAAGATATCCCTACGGGAATAGGGAATCCACCAATTAAGGGAAGAGATACCTTTTAAAGGGAAGTACGGTGAACAATGGAAGGCAACGAATATCCATTGTGAAGGGCAGCTAGCCCACGTAAATCAATAAAGATGACCCTGTTCAATTATACTCTCGTGTGTAAGTGTGGAGTAATTACACAGAGAAGTGCACCACAGAGGAGTTCCTCACCTGGACCATCAACAAGCGGACGCTGGGATCCTGATGAGGTGGAGGCGCTGCACTGGATATAGGTAGGACTCAAGCACACTACCTCAGCTGCCTGTCTCGGTTGACAATCCCCACACAACATCATGCGGGAGACTCAGGAGTCCTGTTGCCAACAGGTGCACCACCAGACACTACACTGTAATGGGGACTGGTTAGACCACAGGGGCCAATGTGAGATTGGGTGGGTCAGGCTAGGCCAGAAAATCCGTTACAATTACATATAATTACATTATTTATCCCTCACCTGCCCGCTCCCCAGCTTGCCCGCCCACTCCCCAGCTTGCCCGTCCGCTCCTGCATTTGCCCGCCCGCTCCCCCGCTTGCTCTCCCGCCCTCCCGTTCGCAGATCATTCTGTCTGCTTGGGATGTTCACACATCGCCCAGCAGACGGAGGCGCGCTCACGCGGCGCCGCAAAGCACCATGTGTGCTCCTGCCCTAAGAGACGTATCTGTGCTGCTGACTCACACACTAACTGTGCTGCTTATACATACTGTCTGGCACTCACAGCAAACCATATCCCAGAGGTAAAGTAACACTGTGCAGCAGGGAGGATCACATTTTGCAAGAGTGCCTGATTGATTTGGACTAAACTCTATTCCTATAAGGACGAATTCATTCATTAACAATTAAATAACTTACAAAGAGCAACACCTAAGTGATTCTCCTATACCATTTGTGTGCTGGTGATCCCAAACCCCCGGCTAATATGTGCTCATTCAAAGGATCTTATTACAACTTTTCTCTCTCTCCCCTAATTGGAATAAAAACTGATTCAAAAGTTGAGTTTTAAAAGTATAATCTGATCATAATTCAGTGCATGAGCGCATATTGGTTGGATACCTTTGTCTCTATTTTGTAAAGTTTATCAACTTATAAAAATATATTCCAATTTTGCATCATTTTTTATTTATCTATATATATATTTTTTTAATCGAAACAGTGTTAAAAACTATTGACTTTTAGTATCACTTGGGCAGAGTGACCGCCTCGCGATAAGGATTTAGTACAAAGGATTGCAGGGAGGTGTAACATTCTGCAGGAGGTTATACAGACCCAGCCCAATCCCTTCTAGCCACGAGATGAAGATGTATGGTCACAGTGCGCCACCTTGTGGTAAGAGGCAAGAAGTGACACAGAAAAGCTAGGGAATAACAAGCAGCTTTTACTACAAGGAAATTAATATCGGAAAGATGGCGACGCGGTTGATGTAATATTTTATCTGAAGGCAAAGGACGCCCAATTATCCCACATGCTATGGAATATAACATGGTACGGGCGCAGATAGAATCACACAGCGCCAGGGTTTCCAATACGGAAGTGTAAGAAGGGGTTTATTTGAAAGGTTCTAGCGGCCTCATGTGGTCGCTCCGAAAATTGCAGTTTGTCAACTAATATGAGTTTCAGGCATTTTTGACAAACCCATCAGCTTGGCAGAACCGGAGTGAAACCACTTCTAAAAAATTCTTTACACCCAGACTGGGCCTGTGAGAAGGGCGTACAGCGTAGCAAAACACGCCAATCCCAGCGGAAACGGCTCTTTAATAGCGGATTGTCAGCCTTCGGAGCTACGAGAACAGGCCCCCTGGTGCTGACCACTGCCTGTGAATTGCTGCCTAAGAGACGTATCTGTGCTGCTGACTCACACACTGACTGTGCGGCTTATACATACTGTCTGGCACTCACAGCAAACCATATCCCAGAGGTAAATTAACACTGTGCAGCAGGGGGGATCACATTTTGCAAGAGTGCCTGACTGATTTGGACTAAACTCTATTCCTATAAGGACTAATTCATTCATTAACAATGAAATAACTTACAAAGAGCAACACCTAAGTGATTCTCCTATACCATTTGTGTGCTGGTAATCCCAAACCCCAGGCTAATATGTGCTCATTCAAAGGATCTTATTACACCTTTTCTCTCTCCCCTAATTGTAATAAAAACAGAATCAAAAGTTGAGTTTTAAATGTATAATCTGATCATAATTCAGTGCATGAGCGCATATTGGTTGGATACCTTTGTCTCTATTTTGTAAAGTTTATCAACTTATAAAAATATATTCCAATTTTTCATCATTATATAGATAGATTTAATCGAAACAGGGTTATAAACGATTGACTTTCAGAATCAGATAAAAGAGAAAGTTGTCGGCAGAACCTCAAATAGAACGAGAAAAATGAGATGAGTCGTCGGGAAGGGGAGGGATAAATGGGAGGATGTAACAGGTTCTGCATTAAACATCTGTATTTATATTGTACGTGTGCGCTGTTTTCTGTATAACCAGCGGTAATAAAGTATCCTCGTATTATTGCAGAAGATGCCCGACTTCCTTCATTGGTGACTCAGATTAATTAATTGACTCAAATTAATCTGGTTATTACAGGTCAGTTTGGGAATAACAAGCAGCTTTTACTACAAGGGAAATTAATATCGGAAAGATGGCGACGCGGTTGATGCAATAATAACTTACCTGAAGGCAAAGGACGCCCAATTATCCCACATCCTATGGAAATATAACATGGTACGGGCGCAGATAGAATCGCACAGCGCCAGGGTTTCTAATATGGAAATAACAGTTCAGGAACCTAAACAGCAAAGACATCACATATTTCCAGCGGCAGCCGCACATCAATAACTAGCGCACAGGAAGTCTCTGTGGGCGTCTCTGGGCTGTAATTCCCTCATTGGCCAGTTATAGAGCACAATGGCTCATGGTTCTCAGGATTATTTATCCTTCGCTGGGAAAGGTTTCACGCTCTATCGCCCATTGTTGGGAGCTTTCCGGATCGCCGGTGTCACCGACAGCCAAGTGTTTTACTTGCTTACATATCTGTAATATGTTCTTCTCGAGTCCCGCACATCCTGAGGGACAATACAAGTTTCCTTGTACATTTCAGTATAAGCCGCATACCGTCTGTGCGCCTCCCCAGAGATTTCATTCCAGCCCAACTTAGTTACACCGCGGTTTAGCAGACATAGCGCCAGCGTTATCACAGCCAGACCGGCTCATACAATATGCAGGGGACCTGCTATTACAGGCCGACACAGCCAGGAAACACTGTCACCCCTAAAACATATCAAAGAATACACCCCCACCCTCCAATACATATTAAAAAATAAACTCCCACCCCCGATACATTAAAAAATACAGAGCCCAACCCCCAATGCATAGTAAAGACCCCCACACCCCAATACATATATAAAAAATACCCCACCACAATACATATAAAAAAGACCCCAATACATATTAAAAAAAAAGACCCCACCCGCAATACATATTGAAAAGACCACCCGAAGACATATAAAAAAACTCAGACTTCCCTTGTGGGTGGTCAGTCCCGGTCCTGTTGCTGAGCGGGTCCGGCCACACTTGGATTATTTACAGCGGGTATATTTATGTTGTACACGCCGCGCTGCTTATTCTCAGTGTTCTATGGAGTAAAAGACTATTTACCTCAGTTGCAGCTTCAGGATTTTGGGGTTTATTCCCCTTTTTTTACAGTTGCTGTGGGGGCCTGGCGGTCAGCGCTACAAGTTGGGCCCAACCCCTGTCCAGGACCAGCAGCTGGTCCTCTCGCGGCCGGGCAACGGCTCTCCCTCAGCTGCAAGCCACTATCCCTCTGTCCCATGCCGAGCTTCCAACGTCAGCACGCGCGTGCCAGAAGCTGGGCCACGCTTACACCTGGTGTGCTGACATCAGGGAGGCCCGTCGGAAGCTCGGCGTGTGACACAGGGACAAAGGCCTGCTGCTGAAGGGGATCCGGGGCCCAGCCGCGAGAGGACCGGCAGCCGGGTCTGGCCCGACTTGCAGCACCTGCTAACCGCCCCTCCCCCCCAGCCACAAGGACACCTGTCCCTCCCCGTTGGGGGCCCTGATTGGAGGGGCTGGGGGGTGCAAAAGCAGAGTAGCAGGAGGGTGCAACAATTAAATAAGGGGAGAGAGAGAGGGGTGGGGCAGAGAGAGGGAGGGAGAGAGTTAAAGAGAGAGGGAGAGAGCGAGGGAGAGAGAGAAGTGGTTAGAGATGGGGGAGAGAGAGAAGGGAAGAGAGAGATAGGGATAGAGAGAGACCCCTAAAACACCTGGGATATATGCTCATAGGATATGCAAAGTATATTGTAAAGACTCCTATTAGCATATCTCCCAGGTATCTCAGGTGTGCTCTTTTTTCGAAAAAAGGTAGGTGTCTCTCCACGAGTTGTTTGAAGGCAGGTTTCAGGGGATATATTTAGCACTTGGGATTATACTGAAAAAAAGTGTGTCTCCCTCCCTCAGCGCTCAGACCTCAGGAGCTGGGACTTCTGGGTGTATTAAATGTCACAGCAGTCGCACAGGGAAAGCTATGGGGGTTTCACGAGCATTCACCTGAATTTCTCACTGTCCAAACCGTCTGCAAATTGAATTTTGTTACAAATAACAGTAAAGAGTTTGCGTCTCGTATTTTGACCCATTCTCCTATCTCTAGTACAGACGCAGCCAGGCAGATTATTGTTGCTGCCATCTTCACTGGGGCAGCGAGGAGCCAAACGCCACTACAACCCCAGCAATACCCCCTGTCTGTGCGGGAGGAGAGTGACACGGGGAAGGGGCACAGAACCATTTGCAGGAACTCTCGCTGCAGATCTTACGCTGTAAATAGCTGTACATGGCTCCTGAAAGTCTGTATACAGCAGTTTCACATGCCAGTAGTATTATTAAATAAGCGCTTGGACAATGGACCCTGCTTAAAGCTACAGGTCAAGCTGCCGTTTATTTTTCAATTCTTTTTTTTCCATTCAATACAGTACGTGCATCAATACAATCTGCACACTGACAGGTGATTAGCTAAACTGCAGATCAATATGTGCATCAATACAATCTGCACACTGACACGTGATTAGCTAAGCTGCAGATCAATACGTGCATCAATACAATCTGCACACTGACACGTGATTAGCTAAACTGCAGATCAATATGTGCATCAATACAATCTGCACAATGACAGGTGATTAGCTAAGATGCAGATCAATATGTGCATCAATACAATCTGCACACTGACAGGTGGTTAGCTAAGCTGCAGATCAATATGTGCATCAATACAATCTGCACACTGACACGTGATTAGCTAAACTGCAGATCAATATGTGCATCAATACAATCTGCACAATGACAGGTGATTAGCTAAGATGCAGATCAATATGTGCATCAATACAATCTGCACACTGACAGGTGTTTAGCTAAGCTGCAGATCAATATGTGCATCAATACAATCTGCACACTGACAGGTGTTTAGCTAAACTGCCGATCAATATGTGCATCAATACAATCTGCACACTGACAGGTGATTAGCTAATCTATCTGTTTGTCAGCGTATGTTTTATTTGTCTATGTATCTGGAGGCTCCCGGGTCATTTAAACTGGACATTCTATATGGTCAGATGTTACTATCTGCCAACCAGAAGCGTGCTAGTCACGTGAAACGTGCGTCGGGACGTGAGGCGTCACAGCCGTGACGTCAGTGGGTGGCGACTTTCTGTAACCGGCACCAGCAGCAGCAGGCTTGTATCCATTCACGCAGCATACATGGTAGCCAGCCCTCTTACATGACTGGGCTGATACGGGTTAAACCATACTTACCGCAGTAGATAAATCACTCTCTGGCACCACATAGGAGCTGTACTCGCGGGTTACAGGTACTTACGGGTATAATTACAGCACATTATATTACCTCATAACCACGGAGTATCCTCTATTTACGTGTATTCAAATGTATTACACTGGTTCAATATATTGAACAACTATATACAGCACTGATTTTGTTGAGAGAACCTGAGGACTCAATACACAAACGGAGTGTTGCAGAGATATATGTATAACCTTCGCCTTGTGATATAAATGCACCATCTGTGTATGATGACATCAGCTGTGATATATATCTACACGTTTGTTTTCTCTGTTTGATGCACAATCTGTCCCACATTACTCCAGTACATGCTCCCAGCGTTTAAGCCTATTGTACACATTTGGTCTATGCTTCACCTCCGAGTGATTATGCTGTGATTAACTTATGTGTACACACCTGCAATATTCATTGGTTTTGGTCAAGTGACGGTATATATAGCTGTGATTCAGATAGTCAAGATATTGTTTTACATATGGTAATACACCGATTGATTTATGACAAAACACTATCACCACTCTACATAATAGGGATTTTTAATAATGTATATGTGTTTTTAATATCTATGTAGATTTAATAAAATTTTATTATTTTTGATTTCCCCTGTGAATCTGGGCACTACTCAGACATACAGTATCTAACTGTTAGACCAATTAAGTCCAGTAAATATGACACTACACACATGACAAGAGTCTGCTACCTAGAAGGGTTTCTTTTTGATCAAACTCTTTGATCACCACCGATACTATTGTATTTAATACCCTTATAGCACCTGTCATTTATAATTACATTGTTCATATCATTTAAGGTGACAGCGGTCTATTTCACTCATTCAATAAGTATAGAACAGCCCTGTGCCTTACAGGGACCCTGCAGCATGTATAGGGTGTATCTATAGAACAGCCCTGTGCCTTACAGGGACCCTGCAGCATGTATAGTGTGTATCTATAGAACAGCCCTGTGCCTTACAGGGACCCTGCAGCATGTATAGTGTGTATCTATAGAACAGCCCTGTGCGTTACAGGGACCCTGCAGCATGTATAGGGTGTATGTATAGAACAGCCCTGTGCCTTACAGGGACCCTGCAGCATGTATAGGGTGTATCTATAGAACAGCCCTGTGCCTTACAGGGACCCTGCAGCATGTATAGGGTGTATCTATAGAACAGCCCTGTGCCTTACAGGGACCCTGCAGCATGCATAGTGTGTATGTATAGAACAGCCCTGTGCCTTACAGGGACCCTGCAGCATGTATAGGGTGTATCTATAGAACAGCCCTGTGCCTTACAGGGACCCTGCAGCATGTATAGTGTGTATCTATAGAACAGCCCTGTGCCTTACAGGGACCCTGCAGCATGTATAGTGTGTATCTATAGAACAGCCCTGTGCGTTACAGGGACCCTGCAGCATGTATAGGGTGTATGTATAGAACAGCCCTGTGCCTTACAGGGACGCTGCAGCATGTATAGGGTGTATCTATAGAACAGCCCTGTGCCTTACAGGGACCCTGCAGCATGCATAGTGTGTATGTATAGAACAGCCCTGTGCCTTACAGGGACCCTGCAGCATGCATAGTGTGTATGTATAGAACAGCCCTGTGCCTTACAGGGACCCTGCAGCATGCATAGTGTGTATCTATGTGTGTTCTGCCCTTTTAGCTCTTTTAGAATTATCGGAGCAACAAAAGGCATATTGTGTAAAATTCTCAGTCTCCTCCTGGAGTTCTTCCTCGGTTTCAATATCATGTTGATCCATATTAGAATGCATACACCAGTGATGGTATAAGCATAAAAAATATTGATAAAAATGGGTGTGCACACACTCTCACTTGGCAGATAAATAATAAATAATTCAATCCATGTGAGCAACCTCACAGTCTATAGATACAATGTAAAAAATGCTGTATGGTGCTCAGAAACATAGATCAAAAGCTGCAATAAAGTCCTTCAACAGAATAATTCCATGTGTAGAGATCCTAGGGGTACCAGGAGCATTAAACCAAACCAAAATCCTGTTGGATATGACACCTATTTCCACTATGACACGATGGCCTGGATGGAGTTCCACTATTGTAAGTAACAACTCCCACTAGCTAGTGTCCAGTCAGATATATCGCTGTGGAACAATAAGGTGTAAGGTGTAAGAGTAATATTACTCACGGCTGGGTGGTCTTCCTGGTATACCTCCTCCGGTAGGTGCATCCGGTCTTCCAATGGTCACAGCAAACAATATAGGAAGGTTGGAGCACAACTGAAAACAGGGTGGAAAAAACAATCTGCAAGAGAGTGTGTGTCCCAAAAAGGTTTAATGGATCAAACCATAAACATACAGTGAGCCCACGGGCCCCCACCAACGCGTTTCGAGCAACGCTCTTTATCAAGGTGCATATCGATCCCCTCTTACCTGGTCTCTGATATACACTTAGTTTCCCGCCAAAACCTCCCGTCCGCTCGGCGCTTAGCCGCGTCACAAGTGGCGCGTCATGCGCGTCGCGCAACGGTGACGTCAGCGCGTACTGCGTGTATACAGATATGACAAACTTTATTGACAATTTACAATTACCTATTACAGCATCCAAATAAAACTACATACATACAAGACCTGGCTACACAATGCCTTTATAACATATTAAAACCTATCTGATAAGACGTAGGGGGAAAGAAACAATATCCTTCCACATCCTACAAAATACAAACATACAAAATAGTAAAATAAATAAATCTGACTCAAAATAAGCGCTTTTAAAATCCCAAAATAGTAAATCATATATATACATAATGTGTATATGTTATGATGAATAAATGGGAAAACTAAAACAACATTGTATAATAGATCATGACATACTTTCCCCCATAATGCAAACAAATATTTGAGACGTAATGATATCAGAGTAGGGCATCTGATTAATGATTTCTTTATTCATTTAATGAATTTAATTTTGCTTAATTTTATACATAAAAGGGAGAATGTGATCAAGAGGTGTGATCAAAAAACCTGTAATAAAATGGTTAAAAGAAACCGTGAAGAAACTCCTAAGGGTTTAATCAAAACATAAGTTGATATTTATGACCATGGGATGATGAACAAGTAATGCCAAACAGTGCATAAAATTGAAAATACTCGTATGTGTATGAATGAATAACACATCTGTATAATATGTTAAGCACCGTTATCCTCTTGTTCCTCACCCCATGTGTAATATAGGTTTAGGTATAGTATAGTAGAGAATTCTTTATAGCAATAAGTGCATAATTGCCTTGACAAGTGGACAATAGATTTAGCAATATTATGTATTATCTATCCGAACCTGTTAATGCAAGAATGGAGTGAGGTCCCAATCTGAATTTAGACCATTTGGTATCTTAGTATTTAGGGTAAAGATCCAATATAGTTCCTTCTTGTCTAATGAGACGGTTCTATTTCCTCCCCTAATCGGTTTAGGAATATGTTCAATACCCCTGTATTTCAGATTTTTTATATTCCCCAATCTGCAGTTGGTGAAGTGTTGGGCGACAGGATGGGTCAAGTCTCCTAATTTGATAAGTCTTATATGTTCCCTCATCCTAGCCTTCAGTGCTCTGGTGGTACGTCCTACGTACTGCTTACCACATCCACAGTCCAAGAGGTAGACTGTGAATGTGGTATCGCAATTAATGAAAGATGTTATAGCAGAGAATGGGTTAACAAAACACAGAACCCCAGTAAGCTCTTTTTGGGAACCCCTGAGCCCCCACAAAATATATGTATATGTATATGTGTCAAAATGGAGTGCTATTGAGCGTGGCATATGTGTACAACAGACGACAGAGAAGCCCAATGCTACATCCAACATGACAGAAATACACAGTAAAATACTTATATATTCTTTTGAAGTAGGGTCATTTAGTTTAACCCTTTGGCCAAAGCGTTGTAAGCTTGCGAGCCACGTCAAGGCAGACACCTGTTCGCAAGTCCTAACACTACCAGATAAATAGCACTCCATTTTGTATTTTATCTGGTAGTGTTAGGACTTGCGAACAGGTGTCTGCCTTGACGTGGCTCGCAAGCTTACAACGCTTTGGCCAAAGGGTTAAACTAAATGACCCTACTTCAAGAGAATATATAAGTATTTTACTGTGTATTTCTGTCATGTTGGATGTAGCATTGGGCTTCTCTGTCGTCTGTTGTACACATATGCCACGCTCAATAGCACTCCATTTTGACACATATACATATATTTTGTGGGGGCTCAGGGGTTCCCAAAAAGAGCTTACTGGGGTTCTGTGTTTTGTTAACCCATTCTCAGCTGTTCCAGCTGGTGGAGGTTAGCGGCTCCTCCTTCCCAGGTTTTAAGCCCGCCCCTCCCCACTTCCCTAGTTTGCATGTGCCTCATTCTGCTGGATATAGACCCACTGTGGTCTTTCTCCCTCCTAATAGAGGTAAATGAGAATTTTAATCCTAATAGAGGTATATTAGTATTTTATCTGGTAGTGTTAGGACTTGCGAACAGGTGTCTGCCTTGACGTGGCTCGCAAGCTTACAACGCTTTGGCCAAAGGGTTAAACTAAATGACCCTACTTCAAGAGAATATATAAGTATTTTACTGTGTATTTCTGTCATGTTGGATGTAGCATTGGGCTTCTCTGTCGTCTGTTGTACACATATGCCACGCTCAATAGCACTCCATTTTGACACATATACATATATTTTGTGGGGGCTCAGGGGTTCCCAAAAAGAGCTTACTGGGGTTCTGTGTTTTGTTAACCCATTCTCAGCTGTTCCAGCTGGTGGAGGTTAGTGGTTCCTCCTTCCCAGGTTTTAAGCCCGCCCCTCCCCACTTCCCTAGTTTGCATGTGCCTCATTCTGCTGGATATAGACCCACTGTGGTCTTTCTCCCTCCTAATAGAGGTAAATGAGAATTTTAATCCTAATAGAGGTATATTAGTATTTTATCTGGTAGTGTTAGGACTTGCGAACAGGTGTCTGCCTTGACGTGGCTCGCAAGCTTACAACGCTTTGGCCAAAGGGTTAAACTAAATGACCCTACTTCAAGAGAATATATAAGTATTTTACTGTGTATTTCTGTCATGTTGGATGTAGCATTGGGCTTCTCTGTCGTCTGTTGTACACATATGCCACGCTCAATAGCACTCCATTTTGACACATATACATATACATATATTTTGTGGGGGCTCAGGGGTTCCCAAAAAGAGCTTACTGGGGTTCTGTGTTTTGTATACACAGAGTACCACACTTCGTACTTAGGCTATCAAATGAAAAGCCACTAATGGTGCTTGGAATAAGAAATATATAAAGACAAAAAGGGAAAAAGTATTCCAAAATTAGCACTCGGATATAGTCTCTAAATAAAGTTTATTATAAACGTCACTTAAAGTTTATTATAAACGTCACATAAAAAAAACACATATAGATTTAAAAAAAAACCTTTCCTGACAACCCCCTACAACAATGAATAAAGGATAAACCAAATATCAAGCTAAAACAAATGTAAGCGAAAGGAATAAAGAATTTGTAATAGCACCTATATATATATATATATAAATTGCAAGAGAGGGTATACTGCACAATAGACGCTCTCTCCAACAGGACCGGCCGGTCAGCAAGATGCACACACGTAAGTCTGAGAAAAGGAACACAGGTAAAAGCCTTAAAAAAATATTACTGATAATATATGGAGGCAAGCATAACATGAACATATGCTGTGGTACCTACAAGAGAGCTATCCCCCAAAATGTCCCAATCAATATGCAGGGACTAAGAAATAACAAGGGGGAAAAAAACTCAATGTAAACCACACTATGCAATGTACCTGACTTCATGTAAGAAGGTACTGTATACAAACTGCAATTATTCAAGGCGATGACACCACACAAGCATAGATGGAAATAAAGCAGATGCCTGGGTGAAAGAGGCACTGCAAAAATACTCAAATAAAAGGAGAAAAACCTGGTCCAATGTCCCATAGACTCTTTACAGATTCCGCATACAATAATAATGGGGTGACAGAGAAGGCAAACAAACCCCAGGTTTGGGAGTTTTGCTGAGATCTTTACCAAGAGGCATTTAAAGTGAGGTTTTTAAGTGATACAGTTAGACTACAGTTTGCCTAGAGGTGACTGGGGACTGCTTTTTTCTGCAAACTCTTTAACTCAAGACAACAAATGGTAAGCTATTCAGATCACACTATGATCCCATGCTTGTTAGCCTGCATAGTTTAACCCCCCACCCCTTTACAACTTCTTTCACTGCAGCCTCTCCCAAAACTGACTGCACAAAACACTGAAACCCTGAATTGACCCTAGCATTGCAATGCAGCAAAACACATGACAAGGTACAGGTTCACCCCTGCTGTTTAGTCTGCACACACTCACTCTGCTCATAACAGCTCCATGCAACACTGCCTACCTCTGGCATCATGAACCTGCTATGTCTTCTAACTTTTTTCTTTCTCCTGGCCTCATGGAGATGTTACTCCCTCTATCCACTACAAACTCCTCCATCCTGGCCCGTACCCAACATCACCATACACCCTGGACTACTCAAAAGCCTTTCATTATCTATGGAATGTTGGTGGAGAACTCTAAAAACCAGCACACCAACCACTGCTCACTCTAATGGAAAACACCACAAATTTACAACTTGTAAACAACTACCCAAATTTCTTCTCATACTATTACTCTCTCTAGCAGGTGATATTGAAACTAACCCAGGTCCTCCCATTTCAGCTCTGCCCCATGCCCCTGAGAATTCCACCTTTAAATTCCAAAAAGGGCTATCTGTCGCCCATATAAACATCCGGAGCCTGCTGCCCAAACTGGACGAACTAAGGGCATGGTGCCTTATGCATAAACCCAAAGCCATCGTTCTTACAGAAACATGGCTATCCTCTAAAACCCCTGATGCAAATATCGCCATTCAGGGATACTCCATTTTTAGGAGAGATAGGTCAAAGAGAGGAGGAGGGGTGTTATTTTATATTGCAGACACCTTACAATTTACACTGCTACATTGCCCACCAAGTCCACCCTCTTTTGAAACTCTAGTTGGCAAAATCTGCCTCCCCTTTTCTAAGCCCATCTTGCTTGCTGGCATCTACCGCCCCCCTAAAGCCCCTCTACAATCCTTGACTGATATCACCCAATTTCTTGCCTCCATTTCCTCTCTGAATGAGAAGAGTGAGCTGCTAGTTCTTGGGGATTTCAACTTCAATTGGCTTGACCCTAAAAACCACAAAATCCAGATACAACTCAAGTCACTTAACCTATCGCAACTCATTTCCCAACCGACACGAATAAACCTGAAGTCGCATAACCATTCCTTGCTAGACTGGATTCTCTCCTCAAACCCCAGCAGAATCCAATCCTCTGGCATCCTTCCTGACATCTTCAGTGACCATGCAATAGTGTACTGTGTAAGGAAAATTAAACCGCCCCATTCAAGCCCCAAAGTTCTCCTCACTAGAACATTTAAAAACTTTAACCCACAACAGTTTCTGGATGACCTTACCAACTGCCCATGGCACAGAATCGATTTAATCCCCGACCCTGACTCTGCGCTCGACTATTTCCAATCCGAGTTCTTAAAACTCTGCGATACCCATGCTCCACTACGCAAAATAAGGGTACGGGGGGCCCACCTTCCATGGGTTACACCTGACCTTATAGCACTCTACCAGTTCAGGGATGCCTTGTGGAAAAGCTACAAAGTAACTGGCACTACCAAGGATCTCAATCACTACAGATGCCTGCGGAACGTGTGCACAAGGCAAACAAGGCATGCAAAAGCACAATATTACTCTGACAATCTCCTCCAGAATACATCAAACCCAGCTAATTTCTGGAAGGTTATCAACAATATATTCCAGCCTCCAAACCATCAACAACCAAGTAATATCACTAAGGGGGATATTACTCTGACAAACCCCAATGACATTGCAAATGCATTCAATGATTACTTTGTGGGGTGTGCCACTAACTTATTAGCGAAACGCAGCACAAACCCCAAACCTGAATCTCATCCTGGGAGTACCCCTATAGTCCCACCCCCTCCCAACACTGCCCACAATTTTCAATTTAGCCCAGTATCTGAAGAGGAGATTACACAAGCGCTCCTCAAACTAAAACTAAGCAGCCAATGTGGACCCGACTTACTACAATCTAGGTTCCTACGACTTGGTGCCCCAGCCATTGCCAAACCAATTGCGTCCATAGTCAACTCTATCCTGTCTGCAGGCCATATCCCTAAGACCTGGAAAACTGCCAGAGTTGTCCCAATCTTCAAAAGTGGGGACAAAAACACTGTCTCAAACTACAGGCCAATCTCACTTCTCCCAATTCTATCCAAAGTTATGGAAAAATGTGTCCACTCCCAATTAAGCGAGTTCTACACCAAGACAAATTTCCCTAGCCAATTCCAGTCTGGGTTTCGTCCCAAACACTCCACCGTAACTACCCTGCTAAAAGTTTGCAATGAAATCCAGTGTGGAATGGAACGGGGACAACTCACTGGTGCAGTATTCCTAGATTTTGCAAAGGCTTTTGACACAGTTGATCATGCTATCCTGCTTAACAAACTCCAGAGCTCTGGAATAGGGAAACATGCTTTAAACTGGTTTCAGTCCTACCTATCAGGAAGATCCCAACATGTGTCCATCTCAGGCTCTAACTCCAACCCCCTGGATATCACTTGTGGTGTCCCGCAAGGCTCTGTTCTGGGGCCCCTACTCTTCTCAGTGTTCATTAATGATCTTCCCACAGCTTGTAAGGAAGCCTCAATACACATGTATGCAGATGACACAATCCTGTATGCACACAGCCATAGCCTCTCTGACCTTCAACACATACTTCAGTCTGACTTTTTGAGACTCGAAAACTGGATTTCCCAAAACAAACTGTTTTTAAACACTGACAAGACTGTAACAATGGTATTTGGGACCAAGACTAAATTTGTAAAGCTTCCAGTGACTGAGCTCCTGATTAGAACCAACGCTAAAACCACCCTAACACCTGTCACTAGTTTTAAATACCTGGGCTTATGGTTTGACTCCCACTTAACATTCGGGATGCACATTGATACCCTGACAACCAAGACCTATGCCAAACTAGGGGTACTTTACAGGAACAAATCCTCCCTAAGTCTCCTGGTCAGAAAGCGTATTGCACAGCAGATGCTAATGCCAATTATTGACTATGGAGACATAGTATATGGCTCGGCTCCTCAAACCCACCTTAGCAAACTTGACACCCTCTACAATTCAATTTGTCGTTTTGTTCTCCAATGCAACTACAACACACATCACTGCGAAATGCTCAAAGAACTAGATTGGTCATCACTAGAGTCTAGGCGCAAAGTTCACCTTTCCTGTCTCACCCTCAAATACTTTCTGGGCAAGCTACCCAGCTACCTGAACAAGCTCCTCACCCCTACCACATGCAGTACCTATCACCTGAGATCAGACTCCAAAAGACTATTCATGGTCCCAAGACTCAACAAAGTATCCGGACGTTCCTCCTTCTCCTTCCGTGCACCCCAAAACTGGAACAACCTACCAGAGACTCTCATATCCACCACCAGCTTAAGTTCTTTCAAATCTAAGGCTGTCTCACACTTTAATCTGGTCTGTAACTGTTTCATACGCTCATAATATATATTTTCTTTAACTGTGCATGCAATGTCTTGTATATAAATGTATACCTTGTTCATTTATGTAACTGTATTTGTAACCATGTATTATTTGTTTTACTCTGTGCCCAGGACATACTTGAAAACGAGAGGTAACTCTCAATGTATTACTTCCTGGTAAAATATTTTATAAATAAAATAAATAAATAAATAATAAAAACTGGATCGCCAGTGAGTATGTTCCAATACTGTATGTACGTATGTATGTATTGTATGTACGTATGTATGTCTTTATATATATAGCACCATTATTGTACACGTGACATAATCATATAAATAACAAATAACACATAATGTGAAGACGCGTTCAGACATAAAAGTAACTTTAGGAAAAGGAGACCTTGCTCTAAAGAGCTTACAATCTAATAGGTAGGTAGGAAGAATGTACAGAGACAGTAGGAAGAAGTTGGATGGGAGTAGAGAGTTTGCTAGACATCATTCTTGGACACAAGCCCAGGAAGCCAGAACTTTGCATTCTTTATGTCGAGACCCAACAGCAATGTTGATTTACTCCTAGAACCTGCTATAATGTATCTATCAGATTGATCAAAATATTTGTGGCCACGCGCCTGCTGCCCAGGCCCTGTAAGAATCCCACTTGATTTATATTTAGATTTAACAGGAGAAACTTATTCAGCGTTGGCATACATCTTCAGGTCAGTATTTAGAAGATACATAGTTTTATAGCTACTTATCTGAGCCTTCTTTATGTAATACTATAATTCATACATGGGCCATAAAAAGTGACTATTAGGAAATCACTATTACACATATATACTAGGTTTGGGGTTAGCAAATGTTTGAAGGTTTAATGACAACATCAGTTTGTGAAACTGTCTGGGTCTGGAGACTAGTTTTAACTGGCTTTATGGCATTTAACCCTTAATAATAGGGGTTATAGTTATAGGCGATTCTAGTGGATCTGTGTAAATGTGAGATGGGGGGAAATGAATGTTGGCAGGAAAGCGGTTATTCTATCCCAGAAGCGGTTATTCTATCCCAGAAGCGGTTATTCTATCCCAGAAGCGGTTATTCTATCCCAGAAGCGGTTATTCTATCCCAGGGAGTTTTTGGCTTTCATACAATTTGGAAGGTTCGGTGACATGATTCCTGGTACCTGAGAAGGAACCTGATCTCAAAGGGATTTAGGATTAAAAACCCACCTGTAACTACTGTGAAGATTGAGATAATGTGTGTGGCTCAGGCTATATGAAGACAGACTATCATCACCTCCATTTTGGCGCAGTAGCCATTTTGAGTGTTTGAATTTATGTATATTCATATATGATCTGTGAATGTTTGATTCTGCAGAGTATCGCTTCTAGATGTAACCCGCCCTTGTGTAATTCCTACAAGTGATGAAAGAAATTGAAAATGCATTCGGCAGAGGTTTTTCCTGCCTTAGATATTTCTGCTGACCTTAGGTTCTGTTATCTGTCAGATACAGTAACACACAGGGCTGGACAGGGAAACTCCTTTATGTCACAAGGTCAAGAGGCCCACATTATGGTAAATTGTAGGATAAGAATATAGCGTATGTAGCATATTTATGTATGTATTTTTGTATATCATCATATTGTTTTTATCTCTAAGCCAGCCCCCTTAAAGGGCGTATTACTCATTTTGAAATGTATAAAAATGTGATTCCAAGCAATATATTTTCAGAGGCATGTGTTCTTTTTTGAATTATTTTCTCTCAATTGTACCTTGGTGCAGATAAACTCACGTTGTTACTTTGAACCCTTGACTAATTGATTTTATTTCTACGCTTTCACACTACGCACAATTCACATTACGCTGAAGAACTCTGCAAGCGCACAAGCGGTAAACTCAGAAAATAACATGTTCATCTACTATATATTTTTGAAAGCACTGTATGTCTGCGTCCCAAGGGCCAATCGCATAGCACCTTTGGCCTGTCACTCCGGCTCAGGCCATGCCCGCCCCCGCACACCTCTCATTGGCCTGAGGCGGAGTGATGGGCCACACACACACACACACACACACACACACACACACACACACACACACACACACACACACACTCCGCCCCCCCATCACGTGCGCCGCCCTGCACCGGCTCCGGACGGGAAGCGCGGCCCTCCTACCCCACCCGGCACTACCTCCCCCTAAGGTAAGTCACAGCGCGTCCCGCCTCAGCTTATGGCGCCAGTAACTCTCCGCGCAGCCTCGCGCCTCAGGCCCACACAGGGCGCTTCCTGCCGCCGCCTGCACGAGCCTCACTCAGCCGGACGGCACATCGGGGGACCAAGGGGGGGGCGAGCCGCGAGTCACAGGGAATGGGGGGGGGGGGGCGAGTCACAGGGAACAGGGGGGGGCGAGTCACAGGGAACGGGGGGGGCGAGCTGCGAGTCACAGGGAATGGGGGGGGCGAGTCGCGGTTCACAGGGAATGGGGGGGAGTCACGGGGAGGGGGGGGGGGGCGAGTCACGGGGGGAAGGGGGGGGGCCGAGTTACGGGGGGGGGCACCAACCGAACCAGCAGGGGGACGGACGCACGGAGGGGGGGGGGACATGCACATACATAAATTATGACAATACATATGCCCACTGCTCTTCACCCCCCCCCCCCCCACTCCCCTTTCCCCCCCCCCCCCACTCCCCCTTTCCCCCCCACTCCCCTTTCCCCCCCACTCCCCTTTCCCCCCCCCCACTCCCCTTTCCCCCCCACTCCCCCTTTCCCTCCCCTTTCCCTCCCCCCCTCCTCCCCTTTCCCTCCCCCCTCCTCCCCTTTCCCTCCCCCCTCCTCCCCTTTCCCTCCCCCTCCTCCCCTTTCCCTCCCCCCTCCTCCCCTTTCCTCCCCCTCCTCCCCTTTCCCTCCCCCCTCCTCCCCTTTCCCTCCTCCCCTTTCCCTCCCCCTCCTCCCCTTTCCCTCCCCCCTCCTCCCCTTTCCCTCCCCTCTCCTCCCCTTTCCCTCCCCCTCCTCCCCCCTCCTCCCCTTTCCCTCCCCCCTCCTCCCCTTTCCCTCCCCCCTCCTCCCCTTTCCCCCTCCTCCCTTTCCCCCTCCTCCCTTTCCCCCTCCTCCCCTTTCCCCCCTCCTCCCTTTCCCCCTCCTCCCCTTTCCCCCCTCCTCCCCTCCCACCCCCTTCCACCCCCTTCCCCTCTCCCATACCCTTCCCCCCTCCCACCCCCTTCCCCCCCCTCCCACACCCACCCCCCTTTCCACCACCCTTCGCCTTCCTGCCCGCCTTTTCTGCCTCCCCGCCTCTGTTTTCGCGCCCACCCGCCTCTGCCTTTCACCTGCCCTTACTCCGCCCGCCTCTGCCTTTCACAGCCGCTGCATGCACTCAACAGACACCCGCCACACTCGACACATACCTGCCGCCACACACACCTGCTGCCTCCCGCCCCTACACACCAACATCACTGACCCACCGCCTCACACCCTAGCAGGACCCCCACTCACAGACAGCACTCACAACCCACGCGTCACCTGCCGCCTCACACCCTAGCAGGACCCCCACTCACCAGACAGCACTCACAACCCACGCGCCACCTGCCGCCTCACACCCTAGCAGGACCCCCCACTCACAGACAGCACTCTCAACCCACGCGCCACCTGCCGCCTCACACCCTAGCAGGCCCCCGACTCACAGACAGCACTCACAACCACGCGCCACCTGCCGCCTCACACCCTAGTAGGACCCCACACTCACAGACAGCACTCACAACCCATGCGCCACCTGCCACCTCACACCCTAGCAGGACACACGCCTCACATTTTTACATCTGTTATGTCACCAAAATATACATTGTACTGTGGTGTGTTTACAATAAACCATTTTAAACAACATCGTATTACATTTTATTCCATCTTTCTTTTCAACATTATTATCCAACCTTTACAACAAACAGTCACCTATTGTTCCGCGATTTATAAATAATACTACCTATTACGCATTTACATCCCGGGCAACGCCGGGTCTCTCAGCTAGTTAACTATATAGGAAGAAACGTATATTACAACCAAAACCCGACTATACTCCATACCCTGCAAATGCAGAGGATTGCAAATACCATGACAAAAAGAAAAGAGGTTGGGGCGCTCCCTATTTGTATAGGCTTGTGATGTTGCCTGTGTGGTAGTGTGTAACCGAAGAAAGGGTAGTGTATACTTGCCCTTGTTGTTTTCTGCAGCTGGACCAGTAGAGAAGATAAAGCCCGGAATCTTCTTGTAGTTGCAGTGGAGGTGGAGGGTTGGTCAGCGCACGGGATTTTGCTCAAACGTAGAGATAAGAGGATAGGAAGATATGGAACACGGTATTAGTGTTTTAGTAATCGAACGGTACAATACAGCCAAAAGAACTTTGGAATTAAAAATGTATGAAAAATATATTTTAAAATAGCTTAAAACTCTTTGGAATTAAAGAACCTTGGTAATTAAAAGTAAATATATGAAAAAATATATTCTAAAATAGCTTAAAAATCCTTAAATAAAATCCTTAAATAAAATTTAAATGGAATTGTGTGGTTTTTTTGTGAACAGAAGCAGAATACGTGCTATATGTGGATGACTAACAGGGTGTGTTTATATAGCCTGTTGTTGGTCTGAGGTAAAAAGGGGATAATGGGGCTGGTTAGCAGAGTTTAATGCGCAGTCTTTCCTTCACGGAATGCTGCTAAAAACAATAGCTTTCTCACCCTCCTGGTGGAGGCAGTACGTGAGTTGCTTCTCTCCCGGGGGCCCAAATAGGAAGAAAAGGGCCGAACTCGGTGAGTGAGCAAAATAGAATTTATTAGGTACAGAAAACAAAGTCAAAATAACACTCACGGTACAGCTTTAAAACAGCCCAGCATCAGCCTGATCGTCCGGTGATATTCCTCTCACCAGTACAGCTCCCGTGGTCGCGTCCGACGGCGGGACCGGAAGAGGAGGTCTTACCGGATGTCAGCAGGCTGGCTGGGTCCTTCAATCAATGGGCTCCGGCAGGGAACAACTAGTTTCGCAATAATGCTTCGTCAGGTTCCTGCCAGATGCCCTGTGTCTTCCCTCTTTATAGGCAAATACCTAATTGATGATTGGATTGGTCATCAATTGGTATTGGTACAATTAAATAATAAAATGTAAAAACGACCTTTATTGAGTGTTGGGTGTTGGACTAATGCCCAATAATATGAAAGACCAATAATGCTAAACTCTAAATACATACATAAATATGTTACAAGTAGTGACAATGTTATACACAGTAGATAATCATGCACACATGATCTCTATCAGTTCTATGAGACCTTCCCTCGCTCGAGGTGTAGGCAATTAGTAATTTGTGCAATCTACAGACATCTTTAAACAAATCTCTTAAAATTGGTAGCAGGTGCAGCACAATAACTTGTGAAGTAAACCTCTAAGTAATTCCTTCAGCAAATTAATTTCATACCTAAAGTGGCCCTTGCACTTAGAACTTCTGTGATGTGTGACATTTAAACTAAATGCAAAAAAGCTTATGCTCAGATGGATGGATTTTGAGTGATATATAAAAAATATAAAATAATAAAATAAGAATATAAAAATGTATTGTAAATAAAAATATTGTATAGATGAATATATGTGTAGTTGGGGCTACCATATGGTATCGCTTATATGTTTAGACTATTTGTCCTGAAAAATATATATATATATATGGTGTATTACCCAGGTTTAGGTGATATATGTTAAAAAGTATCCCTGTGTGTGTCGTGACTCCCCCTTTAGTTTGGAGAATGTCAATGGTGACTGGAATAGAATTGGAAAAGAATTATTCCTACAAATGTGATAGTTCAGTAATTCAAACATAATGATCAGTAATTTAAAGATGTATAGAACTTGGATATATTTTCAATATGATTCATTGAGGATTTGACCCCACGATCATATTAGGCCTTAACTTAAAAGCAGAGTGATAAGTTGGCTGTGCTATACAGAGGCAGATGGACTTCATGTACTTGTTTGCACATATGCGAACAGAGAGAGTACAGAATTCTGCAATGAGAATAACAAATGTGGGTAAAGAGTATTGTTGTGTTACCCAGGCTTAGGTGAAATGTTAAAAAGTATTAAAAAGTATCCTTGTATATGTCTTGCCTCCCCCTTGTTGGTAGTTTTAGGGAATGTTGGTGGTGTCTGGAATTGGATTTGGGATAAAAGATATAAAAAAAAAAAAAAAAAATCTTTTTATAATGTTAGTTCTAAATAATAGTATAATAGTAATAGTAATTAAAAATGATGCTCAATAATTGAGAAATGTGGGGTACTTGAATTCTTAGTGTGTGTTTCTAGTATTTCATTGGGGATTTGACCCCACGATCATATTGGCCCTTACTCAAAAGCAGTGTGATAAGTTAACTGTGCTACGCAGAGGCAGATAGATTTCATATACTCGTTGGTGCATATGTGAACATAGAGAACGTAAACATAGAGATAATGTAATTGTGTACGGTTAAGCGAATGTAAGTGAATCATCCAATTGCGAAGTTACTGGTTCCAAATTCGGGAGGGGGAATGGGAGAAAGAAGAGAAGAAAAGGAGAGAAGAAGAGAAACGTGATTAGTGTGTTAAATATACATGTTTCATTCTAGAAAAGCCCCAATGTCGATGTCAATGTTAAGTCCTTGGGGTGCTAGCGTCTTTAGTTTATAAATCCATAGTGTCTCCTTTCTTGTTAGTTTTGTGAGTCTATCTCCCCCTCTCCAAAGGGGGGGAATCTGTTCTATGGCTCTATATGTCAAGCCCGAGGGGTCCCCCTGATGCTGTAGTGAAAAATGTTTTGACACGCTGTGGGTCATAACCTGTCGTCGGATGTTACCAATATGTTCCAATATACGAACCCTCAGTGGTCGGCTGGTACGGCCGACATACTGTAGTCCACAGGGGCAGCTTAGTAAATAGACCACGTAGTCACTCTTGCAATTGATAAAGTGCTTGGTTTTAAATTGTTCGCCTGTTACATGGGATGAAAAGTCTATTTTGTCGTTTGACCCTTGTTTGCAAGCTTTGCAAGTACTGCACTTATAAAAACCTTTGGCTGTTGATAGCCAATTCTCGTCCCTTTTGGAGTTATCAGTTCTAAATAGGCTGGGTGCTAAAACCTAATATACCGTGTTCCATATCTTCCTATCCTCTTATCTCTACGTTTGAGCAAAATCCCGTGCGCTGACCAACCTCCACCTCCACTGCAACTACAAGAAGATTCCGGGCTTTATCTTCTCTACTGGTCCAGCTGCAGAAAACAACAAGGGCAAGTATACACTACCCTTTCTTCGGTTACACACTACCACACAGGCAACATCACAAGCCTATACAAATAGGGAGCGCCCCAACCTCTTTTCTTTTTGTCACATTATTCTAAACCCGCTTTGGTGGCAGCACCCTGACCTTCACATGATGGAAGAAGAAACCCTAGAAACAGAAAACACAAATGAAATTATGGAAAGTATATTCACTAAAAGATTGTTTAGAAGCAATAATATAGAGAATAAAATGAAGGAAGTCGAGACGGCCGAGATGGGGGACATAGAAACCATCAACAACGAGTTTGATAAACTAGAGACACTCCTCAAAAAAGAAACAAAAAAAGTTTGGGACAAGGTATATCTACAGAAATACCTAGATGCAAAACGCATCCCAAGAGGATTGCGTTTTTCTAAAAAAGCCTCCTTTGAATTATCAGATATAGAATTTAATGTCATGTGGGAGGAGAGTATGGACACTTGCTCCTTTACCCTCATGAAACTCATCATAGATCATCACAACAAAACCCTGTCAGATATAGACAGGGAGGTGGTTTTGATCCAGAAAATACTAGAACCTATAATGGAAAACCCAACTTTCCAAAGTAGGGACAAAAAACTAGCAGATGAAATTGACACGATAGAAAGACTTCTAATAGAATCAAAAAACAAAAAATACAGACGAGATGAGGAAGACTACTTAGTCGGCTCAAATCCAAGATGGCAGAAAGTCACACTAATCCCACCAAGCACTCCAAGGGAACGTAAGAGAACATTTGAATATAAGAGTAGGGACATAAATATAGAAAGTGGTCCTAGTACTTCAAGCCACCAAACAAACACAGACCACAATAAATCCAACGCAAAGAACACGAGTAATAAGAATGTAAAATTCAGGCATGATGAAAAACAAGCACCATCAAGGGAATGGGCACCAAGGAACACGAGAACCACAGAGATTCAAATGAGAGTAGATATACATACCACGAAAGAGATAATAAGCGAACAGACACATACAGAAGGGACGAAGAGAAAAGACAACACAGACAGGGACACCAATATGATGACCAATGGAAATATAAACCCTACACCACCAAACACAGCGATTACCATGAGCACCACCACAGGGCCAGATCTCCCATAGAGAACCACAGAGCAAGATCTCCGCTAGAACAGAGAGAAAATAGATATGAAAGGGAACGTAGCCCAAGAAGAGATCGTAGGTCACCACCTAGACACTCAGGATATTCTTGGCCTTTTTTAGAGAAGGCCCCAGTGAGGAAAGCCCCCCCTCTAATGACACAGAACAGACACATATTCTTAGAAGGACAGAGGGAACAAGACTCCCCGAACACAAGGGCCAAAAAAAGACCACACGAGGAAAACGGGGAGGAAGAAATCAGCAGAAAAAGGCCAGCAACACAATAGAAACCAGTAACATCTTCAATCTTAGCAATAAAAGTCTGAATGCTGATGAATGTAGCCTCATCAAAAAGGGCCTTAACTTCGCTCCAGCCGCTGTAGCCAGCGGTTTCAATCTATACATAGACGCACATAAATTTATAAGACAACTGACCCTAAAAAAATTCTTCCTATCCAAAGATGCACAAAGTAGGGAAATCACAAGTAACAGTACACCTACAACAATAGATGAAAACACATTCAAACACACAACTCTCAAAGAAAAATCTAAATTCTATCCAAGCTGGGCTAAGAGCCATAATATCGAGACATTTCACCAGAAAATAGAAGGAGACTTCGAAAAACTAACCCATAGCAAAAGAAGTAAAATAAAACACAATCTAACACTTAAAGAAAAGACTGCGCTCAAAAAACTTGAGGATGATAAATCAATAACCATCAAACAAGCAGATAAAGGGGGGGGCGTAGTTATCATGGATACTACCAACTATAAAAAAGAAGCAGACAGGATCCTCTCAGATGCTATTACATATGAGAGTCTAAGAATAAATCCCCATAAGAATTTCTGTACAGAATATTCAAAACACCTGGACAAGGGTAAAGAAATAGGGGTAATAAACACCAAGGAATATGAATACTTAAATGTCAAATTCCCTGTGATGCCGATTTTCTATTTCCTTCCCAAAATACACAAAAGTCTGATAGACCCACCAGGAAGACCGATCATTTCGGGTATAGGCTCTCTCACCTCACGACTGTCAGAATACATAGACATTTCCCTACAACCTTACGTCGTGGGGATGAAATCATACCTCAGAGACACCACACAAACTATCAATATGATAGAACAAACAGCATGGAGCCCAGATTTTATACTATGCACATGTGATGTAACATCACTATACACATCCATTAACCACGAGGATGGTATTTCAGCCATTGATAGGACATTAAGCAATGACCCAAACGTTCTTATAGAACAGAAATCTTTTATTCTAGAGAGTATTAACTTTATTTTAAAACATAACCTTTTTAACTTTGATGGAAAGTACTACCTACAAAAATGCGGCACCGCAATGGGCACGAAATTTGCACCAAGCTACGCCAATCTTTTTATGGACGCCTGGGAACAGGACAAAATCTGGTCAACACATGAATTTAGCGCAGATCTGGCGCTTTGGCGGAGATATATAGATGATATCTTCTTCATCT
This sequence comes from Ascaphus truei, assembly GCF_040206685.1. Lineage (NCBI taxonomy): Eukaryota > Metazoa > Chordata > Amphibia > Anura > Ascaphidae > Ascaphus > Ascaphus truei. Next base: position 59,218,088 of record NC_134493.1, on the reverse strand, counting down.
GGAAAGGTAGCGAGGAGGATCTAAAACGGTTCTTAGAATATATCAATGACAACGAAATCAATCTAAAATTCACGGCCTGCACAAACCCCATCTCTGTAGATTTTTTAGATCTAACCATCTATGTCGAGAACAGTTCTCTCAAAACCAAAACATTTTTCAAGAAAGTAGACTGCAACAACTACCTACTGAGAACAAGCTGCCACCACAAAAAGTGGCTATCTAACATACCCCCAGGCCAATTCCGCCGTATCAGGCGGAATTGCAGCGACGGTAACACTTTTAAAGAACAAGCAGACATTTTAAAAAATCGGTTTATTAACAAAGGATTCAACAAAAACTCACTAGATGAATCCATTAAGAAGACAGGTCTCCTACAACGACGAGATATCCTAAAAACAACACAAAAACAACCGACAGAAAATTTTAACGTCGCATTTTTAACTCAGTACAGCCAGGATTCAGGCAAAATACAACAAATTCTTAATAAACACTGGCACCTTCTACAAGGAGATGACACCCTTAGAAACTACCTCCCAGAAAGACCCAAGGTCATCTTTAAAAAAGCAGATAATATAAAGAATAAATTAGCACCCAGCCTATTTAGAACTGATAACTCCAAAAGGGACGAGAATTGGCTATCAACAGCCAAAGGTTTTTATAAGTGCAGTACTTGCAAAGCTTGCAAACAAGGGTCAAACGACAAAATAGACTTTTCATCCCATGTAACAGGCGAACAATTTAAAACCAAGCACTTTATCAATTGCAAGAGTGACTACGTGGTCTATTTACTAAGCTGCCCCTGTGGACTACAGTATGTCGGCCGTACCAGCCGACCACTGAGGGTTCGTATATTGGAACATATTGGTAACATCCGACGACAGGTTATGACCCACAGCGTGTCAAAACATTTTTCACTACAGCATCAGGGGGACCCCTCGGGCTTGACATATAGAGCCATAGAACAGATTCCCCCCCTTTGGAGAGGGGGAGATAGACTCACAAAACTAGCAAGAAAGGAGACACTATGGATTTATAAACTAAAGACGCTAGCACCCCAAGGACTTAACATTGACATCGACATTGGGGCTTTTCTAGAATGAAACATGTATATTTAACACACTAATCACGTTTCTCTTCTTCTCTCCTTTTCTTCTCTTCTTTCTCCCATTCCCCCTCCCGAATTTGGAACCAGTAACTTCGCAATTGGATGATTCACTTACATTCGCTTAACCGTACACAATTACATTATCTCTATGTTTACGTTCTCTATGTTCACATATGCACCAACGAGTATATGAAATCTATCTGCCTCTGCGTAGCACAGTTAACTTATCACACTGCTTTTGAGTAAGGGCCAATATGATCGTGGGGTCAAATCCCCAATGAAATACTAGAAACACACACTAAGAATTCAAGTACCCCACATTTCTCAATTATTGAGCATCATTTTTAATTACTATTACTATTATACTATTATTTAGAACTAACATTATAAAAAGATTTTTTTTTTTTTTTTTTTATATCTTTTATCCCAAATCCAATTCCAGACACCACCAACATTCCCTAAAACTACCAACAAGGGGGAGGCAAGACATATACAAGGATACTTTTTAATACTTTTTAACATTTCACCTAAGCCTGGGTAACACAACAATACTCTTTACCCACATTTGTTATTCTCATTGCAGAATTCTGTACTCTCTCTGTTCGCATATGTGCAAACAAGTACATGAAGTCCATCTGCCTCTGTATAGCACAGCCAACTTATCACTCTGCTTTTAAGTTAAGGCCTAATATGATCGTGGGGTCAAATCCCCAATGAATCATATTGAAAATATATCCAAGTTCTATACATCTTTAAATTACTGATCATTATGTTTGAATTACTGAACTATCACATTTGTAGGAATAATTCTTTTCCAATTCTATTCCAGTCACCATTGACATTCTCCAAACTAAAGGGGGAGTCACGACACACACAGGGATACTTTTTAACATATATCACCTAAACCTGGGTAATACACCATATATATATATATATTTTTCAGGACAAATAGTCTAAACATATAAGCGATACCATATGGTAGCCCCAACTACACATATATTCATCTATACAATATTTTTATTTACAATACATTTTTATATTCTTATTTTATTATTTTATATTTTTTATATATCACTCAAAATCCATCCATCTGAGCATAAGCTTTTTTGCATTTAGTTTAAATGTCACACATCACAGAAGTTCTAAGTGCAAGGGCCACTTTAGGTATGAAATGAATTTGCTGAAGGAATTACTTAGAGGTTTACTTCACAAGTTATTGTGCTGCACCTGCTACCAATTTTAAGAGATTTGTTTAAAGATGTCTGTAGATTGCACAAATTACTAATTGCCTACACCTCGAGCGAGGGAAGGTCTCATAGAACTGATAGAGATCATGTGTGCATGATTATCTACTGTGTATAACATTGTCACTACTTGTAACATATTTATGTATGTATTTAGAGTTTAGCATTATTGGTCTTTCATATTATTGGGCATTAGTCCAACACCCAACACTCAATAAAGGTCGTTTTTACATTTTATTATTTAATTGTACCAATACCAATTGATGACCAATCCAATCATCAATTAGGTATTTGCCTATAAAGAGGGAAGACACAGGGCATCTGGCAGGAACCTGACGAAGCATTATTGCGAAACTAGTTGTTCCCTGCCGGAGCCCATTGATTGAAGGACCCAGCCAGCCTGCTGACATCCGGTAAGACCTCCTCTTCCGGTCCCGCCGTCGGACGCGACCACGGGAGCTGTACTGGTGAGAGGAATATCACCGGACGATCAGGCTGATGCTGGGCTGTTTTAAAGCTGTACCGTGAGTGTTATTTTGACTTTGTTTTCTGTACCTAATAAATTCTATTTTGCTCACTCACCGAGTTCGGCCCTTTTCTTCCTATTTGGGCCCCCGGGAGAGAAGCAACTCACGTACTGCCTCCACCAGGAGGGTGAGAAAGCTATTGTTTTTAGCAGCATTCCGTGAAGGAAAGACTGCGCATTAAACTCTGCTAACCAGCCCCATTATCCCCTTTTTACCTCAGACCAACAACAGGCTATATAAACACACCCTGTTAGTCATCCACATATAGCACGTATTCTGCTTCTGTTCACAAAAAAACCACACAATTCCATTTAAATTTTATTTAAGGATTTTATTTAAGGATTTTTAAGCTATTTTAGAATATATTTTTTCATATATTTACTTTTAATTACCAAGGTTCTTTAATTCCAAAGAGTTTTAAGCTATTTTAAAAATATATTTTTCATACATTTTTAATTCCAAAGTTCTTTTGGCTGTATTGTACCGTTCGATTACTAAAACACTAATACCGTGTTCCATATCTTCCTATCCTCTTATCTCTACGTTTGAGCAAAATCCCGTGCGCTGACCAACCCTCCACCTCCATTGCAAATACCAGTCAGCTGGAAAAGAGAAGCAAACTCTGCACAAGAGACTACAGTGGGACGTTATCAGGAAGAGACAGATGAGACTACAGTACAAAGCGTCACTCAGTATGGCAGCAGGCAATGGGCAGAAATGGGGTAATCAGGCGGTTCACTGCTGCCGTCAAGGTATGAAATTGGAGATCCACACGCAAATAGATAAAAGGTTGTTTAATGAGTGCATATACACTGAAAAAAGTCTGCTACAGAGAAAAACTCTGACGCGTTTCGTCCACAGGTAGGGACTTTGTCAAAGAGTATCTGGCACTGCCCCTAGTGATGCATATATAGTGAGCCATAGATAGCTATTGGGTGAATTAAATTGGATGAATCATTAACTCACCAGATGAATAATTGGCCAATTAATTGCCAAAAAGAACAACCCCTTATACAACCATTAATAGTACTCACTTACAAGGCATCACTATGGACAATCTATTGCAGTGAAACATGACACTAAAAGACACCAAAAATGTTTAAAAACAAAACTAGACACTGCCGTCTAGTAACATAGAAAAGCAATGTAAACAACAGGTACCAGTGACAATGTAGCAGAACTAGCAACATACATATAATATAAAATAGCAAGTTAGAAAACATCACATTAATTCAGATACATACATGGTATAAAGTATCACTACTAAGTTATATTAAATCACACATAAAGGATATGAAATCATATGTGAGATCTATCCTGAAGAATATAAATAGAACTTAAATGTAGAAAGATTCATGTGTAACTATCTAACCAATGTCAATATAAAATATATATATATATATATATATATATATAACGAGTGCACTACCATATACACAATAATATGAGTGAACATTATAAAAACCATAAATCAATATGAAAATAAACAATCACTAGTGTGACTACTACTCATAATATTCTGTGTAAAAGCTATAAAAAACAAACATATAATATAATAGTATACCATAAACACCCTAAAAGCTAAGAACCCAATGATTAAATAAATATATCAAAAAACATCAAAATCAGAAAAATATATATACACAAATAAATCAAACTAAAAAGTGCTTAAGATCCCACTACACATTAATGCCAGTGGGATGCAACGTATTCATAGCATGAATACAATGCATTTCCCTTGTATTAAGTTTATTTAATCTATCTCCCCCTCTAGGGTGGATGTTAACGTGTTCCAGAGCTGAGAAAGAGAACTTGGAAATATCCCCAAGACTACACCTGGAAAAGTGCCGTGACACAGGATAAAACAAGTCTTTTTTTAGGTTATGTCTAATGTGTTCCTGAACCCTTACTCTCACAGGCCTAATAGTCCGACCAATATAAGACATCTTACACCCACATTGTAAGTGATAAATCACATAGCCAGTATGGCAATTCATGAAGCTACCAATGCGATGGGTACCCTCACATGTAGAAATGTTTTTTATGGATCTGGCATATTTGCAAACTGAGCACCGCCCACAGGGGAAAAAACCTTTTGGAATGTTACTTAGTTGTGGTCTATATGATTTTGCATTAAATAGACTCGGTGAAAGATGGGCACCTAAAGTTTTTTTTTTTTTTATATATAAACCTCGGTCCACCCTATATTAAGGATGCAATGTCCTTATCTAAGGTAAGAACTTTCCAATGTTTATGAAATATTTCTTTGATCGCTTTAGACTGTCTATTATAAACTGAAATAAAGGATGGACACACTGAATTATCCTCATAAACATGTCGTTTCTTTTTGTTATGCTTTTTAGACTTAATAATCTCCTCCTCTATATCAAGAGAGTCTGCATATTCACACCCTTCCCCCCTCCCACACCCTTCCCCTCTCCCACACCCTTCCCCTCTCCCACACCCTTCCCCCCTCCCCCTCCCACCCCCTTCCCCCGCTCCCACACCCTCCCCCCCTTCCCACCACCCTTCGCCTTCCTGCCCGCCTTCCTGCCTCCCCGCCTCTGCTTTCGCGCCCACCCGCCTCTGCCTTTCACCTGCCCTTACTCAGCCCGCCTCTGCCTTTCACCCGCCGCCTCACAGCCGCTGCATGCACTCAACAGACACCCGCCACACTCGACACATACCTGCCGCCACACACACATGCTGCCTCCCGCCCCTACGCACCGACATCACTGACCCACCGCCTCACACCCTAGCAGGACCCCCACTCACAGACAGCACTCACAACCCACGCGCCACCTGCCGACTCACACCCTAGCAGGCCCCCGACTCACAGACAGCACTCACAACCCACGCGCCACCTGCCGCCTCACACCCTAGAAGGACCCCACACTCACAGACAGCACTCACAACCCACGCGCCACCTGCCGCCTCACACCCTAGCAGGACACACGCCTCACATTTTTACATCTGTTATGTCACCAAAATATACATTGTACTGTGGTGTGTTTACAATAAACCATTTTTAAACAACATCGTATTACATTTTCTTCCATCTTTCTTTTCAACATTATTATCCAACCTTTACAACAAATACTCACCTATTGTTCCACGATTTATAAATAATACTACCTATTACGCATTTACATCCCGGGCAATGCCGGGTCTCTCAGCTAGTTAACTATATAGGAAGAAACGTATATTACAACCAAAACCCGACTATACTCCATACCCTGCAAATGCAGAGGATTGCAAATACCAGTCAGCTGGAAAAGAGAAGCAAACTCTGCACAAGAGACTACAGGGGGACGTTATCAAGAAGAGACAGATGAGACTGCATTACAAAGCGTCTCTCAGTATGGCAGCAGGCAATGGGCAGAACATGAGTGGGACGGGTTAGGCCGGGCTCCCTTAATAAATAAAGGGGAAGCTCAGCCAGCTGTCTCCCTGCCATGTCAGGTCCCTTCATTTTACGAGTAAAATATCAGGAACATGTATATTACCATGGGTTGCAGCTGTGTGATATACTGATACCCTTCCTCCCTCCTGTTTACAAGATGCCCCTGAAGTTCCCCTCTCTGATGTGCCAGGCAGCTGCAGCCATTGGCTTTATGATATACTGATACCCCCCTCCCTTCTACAAGATGCCCCTGAGGTTCCCCTCCCCGGTGTGCCAAGCAGCCGCAGCCATTGGCTGTATGACCCCTGCTGAGATTAGCTCCTCTGAAGAACCTTACATTCCAGACTGAGCAGACCCTCTGTAACCCCTTCTGTGCTGGATTCCCTCCTATTTTCACTTTTCAGTTAGGCGAGGGCCAGTCCTGTGATTGGCTGAGGATTAAAACATCTCTGATTGGTACAAATACCCCATAGGGATAATGGGCAAGGACATCTTTAAAAGCCCCTGCCTGTTTTTACCAGACTCAGACTCACTTGGGAAAGACATTTAGATGCTGGGATCTCTCTTTGGAAGACGTTGCTCTGTGCAGTTGTCCCTCTTTTGTTGTCCCTCTTTGCAAAGTCAGGGTAGGATTCCCAGGGCATAATATGTCAAAACATTAAATATAATTAATATTATATTGATATATATTCTGCTGCCCAAGTGAAAATTGGGAAATCTCACTCCCCCAATAAGTGCTAAGGAAAAAAGGAAAATGCACTCTGGTCGCGTCACCACCCAGAACCACTAGAGGGCCCACCATCCCATGAGCCAATGCTCTTATACCTGGGATATACCTGGGAGCCCTCCCACCCAGTCCTGGAAACACTGACCCAACAATGCCTGGGAAAAAAGGGAAATACACTCTAGCGCATGAATATAATACTGATGATCTCCTTGAAGTTATAATGGTTACCAGGTTTCCCACAGAATAAGCAGTGTTGCGTAAATTACAGTTTATTAGAATGAAAAAATAAAAATAATACAATGTACAATAGATAGGATTCTAATAAAGAATTTACCATACAAATGGACCCTTTGTTTGATTAAGCTTAATCAATCCATATTGCACATTATGGTGGCTATGCACTAAGCTCCCAGCTTTTGCGCCGGCCTGAAAAAAATTAGCACGTCCGATAAAAAATGAAGCCGGCGGCGCGATTCACTAAGGCCCTCAGCCCATTTTTTATCGGACGTGCCCAAAACTGGCTCATCGTGCGTGCAATGTATTTTCCCCCTGCTAGCGTTCTTAACCTTTCCGTACGATAGCTGATAGAAAAAAAAAAAACGCTTGTAACATTTGCATGGAGATTAGCCATCTCCATGCAAAGCTGTTACAGGCGATCTTACAATAAATAAAAACATTTTAATTATAGTGTAGATGTGCAGGGGGTCTCCGGAGCTGAACAGCATTGGTTTCAGGTCCGAGGACCCCCTACTTAAGGAGATACAGGCCCCGTTATGGGGTGCCAGTTTCCCCTGCTGAATTTCAATGTCCCGGTCACGTGACGCGGACACTTGAAAGTGCAGGGGATACTGGCACCCCATAACGGGGCCTGTATCTCCTGAAGTAGGGGGTCCTAGGTCCTGAAACTAACGCGGGTCAACTCCGGAGACCCTCTTCACATCTACACTATAATTAAAATGTATATTAAAAAAAGAATTAACAAACATAATACACGCCCCCCCCCCCCCCACCGCCCTAACACATACAGTACAATAATGTGCAAATTTACTATTATCCAGATATGGATAATAGATTATTTGCCCATTATTAAACACTGCATTAGTATACCTAAATAAAGTCAATAAAAACAGCAGCCAGCTAATCCAATGAATACAAGCAGTAACAACATCAACAATGAATTAATTAAACCATTAACCAATTAAACCAATTAATTCCTAAACCAACTCAAAATGAATAGTAACACTAACCAATCAAACCAATTAATTACAACAACATTATTAAATGCTAACATTAAAAGACAAAGAAATACATTCAAACAATCTCAGAAAGAACCATAAAACACATTAGCTAACATAATATAACATTAACTACAAGCGAACACCAATCGCAAACATTTTTTTACATTAAGCATGAGAAAAAAAAATTACATCCACATAAGAAACTGACATAAAAAAATCAACAGCAATAGCAAGCCACAAATGCCCCCCAAATATAGTAATAATAATGTATTAATCTGTACCCTAAAGTGGTACAGATTAATATATTATCAGTCAATATGACTCCCCCAAAAAAATCAAAAATCACATCCATTGAAAAAACCTGTAAAAAGAGACATTTACAAACATTGAATATATCACTTACCATTAGAAGCGGTGGCCCTCCAACTCCCAGGGTAACAGGAAGCTCACGTACCTTGAAGGCCTCCAACAGCATCCGATGACATCCGCCATCAGGATCCGGCCCAGGTACCCCAATCTTCTTTTTTCTTCTTTTTTCTTTCTTTACTCACCTTCTTCTATCTTCATCTGTAACCATTTCTTGTTCTTAATGGGAATGATGCCAGCCAAACAGAATGGCTGTGCTTCATTTGCCTTCATTTGCCTTTAAGATGACGTTACGACACCGGCGTCACATGGTATTTCAGCCAATCAGATCGTGGAAACCAATTCCACACTCTGATTGGCTGAAATACCATGTGACGCCGGCCATCTTGGATCTCGTGACGTCATCTTAAAGGCAAATGAAGTACTGCTGGTTGTTTTAATTGCTTGGATTCTCTTGACTTAGAAGTATGTGTACACAGTCACTGCATCTTCAGACTGAACTATCCACAGTCCCCCGCGAGTGGTAGTTTGTATACAGAGATGTTTATGCAATTAACATGTATGCCTAGGAGTGTTGGTGCCTGTAACTTTAATTGTCACAGTCTTAATCACGGACCCAGATTTTTTTGCATGCGTCGTCACCGCTCACTGCCCGGTTGGGCTTCAGGTCTGCTCACTGCACCCGCATTGGGTTCTTACCACGATATTCGCCCGGTTGCTGTGCTTGTTACCTCTTCTGACACTTCAAGGTTGACGGCAGTTATATGTTGCAATCCTCCTTGAAGCTCTGTTTCCCTTCCAGCATACGATCAACATGGTGCTCACAGCAGTCTCAGCGCCAAGCTGCCTCTGTGTCTCAGCTAGGCACTACAGACACACAGAATGCCTCCTCCTCACCGCTCCGGCGCCAAAAGCAGGTAGGAAGTGTGTATAGGTGTTTGCACTACGGGTGCTTGTAGATCATAAGGGTTGCACCCTACGCGTTTCACCAGGCTTAGGCTTCCTCAGGGGTTAATTACTGCTGTAGCTAGCACCCTTATATAGTGATCACATATGTAGATTTCATTAATTGCTTATTCAGACGCATTGCTGAGCATAACCTTTTGTAGCCTTGTGCGGATCGTTCGTTGTGTTTTGCCTTGTCCTGTCTCGTTTTCTGAATCCTTGCAGTTTTACCCTTCGTGTACCAACCCGGCTTGCCTTCTACTACATCTACCTCTCCTCGACCCAGGCTCAAGGACCACCACTACGCTGTTCTCTCCACTCCAGACCATTGGCTTACGGACTTTGACTACACAGCTCTCTACAACTCAGGACCAGGACCCCGGCAAGTATATTGGATTAACCCTCTCTCTCCAACCCAGACCCTGCTACGTTGACAATCCACCTTCTAGGCACGCCCCCGCTGCTGTGGGTGTGCGGCACTGTCCTACCCACCTTAGTACCGGGTCAGGTCTAGTTTGTGGGCTCGCGCAAGCGTTACAATTAGACATTTGCCACGCTCAGTAGCTCTCCTTTTTGACACTTATATACATATATATTTTGTGGGGGCTCAGGGCTTCCTAAAATGAGCTTGCTGGGGTTCTGTGTGTTGTTTGTTAAAATATTGGGTGTAAAATCTCCCTGGTGCAACAAGGTGTTGTGGATATACCTAAGTATAAGAAAACTCCTTGCTCAGCTAGTATATACGAGTGAAATATATAAAAGGTGCATAAACAGCATAAACATAAGAGATAGTCAGAAGAAAGGAATGTCTCTATATACTGCACTCGATTATGCTGTTGGATAAAATAAGCGATTATAAAAATTAACAAACTAAGTTTGCTTCACTGTATATAAATATTCACTGTTAATTTCACGTTCTATAATTTGACTTTATTTGAACTTGTGTTTTAAAAGATAATATTTATAATCGCTTAATTTATCCCACACCATAATCGAGTGCAGTATACAGAGACTTTCCCTTCTTCCGACTATCTGTTGTGGATACACAACACTATTACAACTTAAAACAATGAAAAAAGGACAAACATTGGCTTTAACAGCCCAACTAATAGACATTGAGCCTACTAGGATGAAAAGAGTTTCTAATACAACTCCCCCCTCCCACAACCACGCTAAAATTGTAACTATTAATAGTGTATCCAGGTCCCCGCGTGGTCCCCATGTGTTCCCCCTTACCTGATGGCCTGTGGCACGAGCAGGGAAATGCCGGGTGCCGCTGGAGTGGCAGGCGCACCCGGCACAGTAATAGGGAGCGTGGCGGATGGACAGGATGGCGAGGTGGTTACCGGGAGGTCCGAGGCACACCTTACAGAGGGGGCCGCCATGTTTGTTTGCGCACGCACGTGCAATGTGAGATGCGCAGACTGTTCCAAGGCGCGGCGACCATTACAAGGGCTTTCCGCATGCGGAGTGGCATTATAGAGTGGCGGCCACAATAGAGTAGTTCCGCAGGTGAACTACAATCCCCAGCAACCCCAGGGGCTGCTAGATCACATGCAGGCACACAGCCAATAGGGCTGCTAGGATTCCCTGCACCAGGAGTTGTAACATTTGGCGCGCTGTGAGCCATTCTAGTCCGAAGCTGGACAGAAGAGGGTAAGGTAGTGTCTCAGGTGCCAGTTGCCCTGAGACAAGGCCTAGATTTCCCCTTCAGGCCCCAGCTAGGCCCTGTCATCCTTTAGCTTGTTGCTGCTACAAGGAAGGCCCATAGCCAGGGACACTTCCCCAGTAGTCATCATAGTTAGGGTACAGCACACCGGTGATGGACACCATGAGGTGTGCAAGGCCTGCGGTCTGGGACCAGACCTGAGCCTAACTGTAATATCAGAGACTCTTAATAGGGATATAATCCAGTGGGAGATCCCTCCAGATGCGGACACCTGAGGATCATCGTGGGCCACTTTGCGGCTTGTCGAACCTTCAGCCAAGACAGCCTGATCCGGACTAAGGCCAGGAAGGTATCGTCACCAATGTATGCACCAATGGCCATACATACTGTGGGCAGCGCTGTCAAACACTTGGGGTGGGAGTGCCTATTTTGGGCTGGACACTGGGACACTGGTGCCCCTGCACACAAGTATTGTGGGGATTCTCCGCTGGTCTGTACATATTTATTGCATTGTGTTATATTGCATCATCTGTGTATCTAAGTTATTGTCCAGTAAATACCGTTATATCATACCCTGGTGTGTAATTACTGGTTATATTGTCTTGGGAGGGGCTTTCCCACTGTGTGAGGATCATTCTTAGGTGGAGGCGCTGTTAGCATACACGTTACGTACACCCCAGGTTCCAAGTAATACGCCTTTTTCTCTGTTTCTCGACTACTAAAACTCTGACTCAGGCCTTCATTCTCTCCGTCTTGAATACTGTAGCCTCCTGTTGTCCGGCCTTCCTGCCTCTCCCCTGCCTCCCCTATAATCTATCCTAAACGCTGCTGCCAGTCACTCTACTCTTTCCTAGATCTGTCTCCGCGTCTCTCCTGCTGAAATCGCTCTCCTGGCTTCCGATCAAATCCCGCATCTCACACTCAATTCTCCTCCTCACTTTTAAAGCTTTACACTCTTCTACCCCTCTTTAAATCTCAGCCCTAATTTCTCACTATGCACCATCCAGACTCTTGCATTCTTCTCAAGGATGTTTTCTCTCTATCCCCTTTGTATCTAAAGCCCTCTCCCACCTTAAACCTTTCTCACTGACTGCCCCACACCTCTGGAATGCCCTTCCCTTTAATACCCGACTACCACCCTCTCTATCTACCTTAAAGACCCACCTTAAGACACACTTGCTTAAAGAAGCATATGAGTAGCACTGTGGCTAATACTATACGCATGATACATCAAGCTTGGCCCCCTGCAGACGCACTTACCAGAATGTACTCCCACTGTCTCTGTACATTCTTCCTACCTACCAATTAGATTGTAAGCTCCTCTTCCTAAATGTTACTTTTATGTCTGAAGCTCTTATTTCCATGACCTGTTATTTATATTATTTGTTATTTATATTATTACCACATGTATTACTACTGTGAAGCGCTATGTACATGAATGGCGCTATATAAATAAAGACATACAATACAGTGGCAGAGGATCAGGCCTCCTGTCTGCCAATCAGGTAATAGCAGCCTATGTGGTCACCTTAGACACAGGGGAAAGTGGGCAACAATAGCATAGATGTACTCTATATATAAAATATGTTTGCTCTGCATGCCACATCTGCCAGTGGCATAACATTGGTAAACATGTTCCTTTTGGTTCAGGAAAAATCACGTGCCCACATGGCCCATTTCGCAATCTACAAATTGATTTCTTTGAAATGCCACACCGTCTATGATATTAATATGTTTTGGTTGTTGTTTGCATGTTCTCAGGATGGGTTGAAGCATACCTTTGTCAGCATGCGGACGTGCGCTCAGTGGCAAAAAAAGCTACTACATGAGTTCATACCCAGATATTGGCTACCTCAGCATATTTTGTTCATAACATTCACACATTTCACTGCCACTATAGTCCAGGATCTGACAAAGGTTCTAGGTATTAGGTGCTTATGTCAATCAGAAGCACTCAACAAAGCAAGACTAAATTAACTCCACATTAAATAATAACTGGTCTGTGCCGGCACCGTAGCATTAATGTTGCATGATTTAATCAGTGTGTATTTTGTGAGATTAATGAAATCTCTTAAGTCTCTCCACTTTCAGGTACAAGCTGCGCAGTCTATCAAGGAGAACACAAAGCAGCAGCATCTCCAGGAAGGCGATTGGGTAATGGTCAAGCATTTCCTACGCAAGAACGCTCTTCATCCCAGATGGAAAGGCCCATTTCAAGTACTACTCACCACCATTACAGCACTTAAAGTGGCAGAGATCTCTTCCTGGATCAACGTTACGCACGTGAAGCTCGTCCCAGCACCACCCACAGCCACATCAAGTTTACATTTTGAGGGCAAAATAAACCCTGACCGTTAACCCCCGAGGGAATAAGACTCCAGGCAAGGCCCAGTCTTATCCAAACAATTATTTTTTCTTTCTTTCAGGACTCAATATTTTTTTTATTCTTTAGAGTGTGTTTAAGTTAGAATTTAGGATGTATGCACCATTTGGCCTGCGAAAGTATCGCCCGCAGAGAGATGACAAAATTGAAGTGTGAATGCTCTGTGGATCCTTGTCATTAATAATCATTTTTCTGTGGTCCCTATACATCGCAGACACCTATTAACTATGTCCCAGGTAACACTACAGTTAACACCATCACAAAGTCCATTGTTACACTCCGAGATAGGCGAGACCTACATTTAACCCCTTGGAAAAGAGACAACACGGTTGCGGATACATGCAGAACAGTATACAATATATATGATGTTAGGCTTATGGCCCTACAAAACAGAAAGGCCTTAGACTATTTGTTAGCCTCAAAAGGAGGTGTATGTGCCCTAATTAAAGAACAATGCTGTGTTTTCATCCAAGATCAGAGTGGCAAGGTGCAGCATGATCTAGAGAAAATAGAAGAGATTCAAGAAAGACTTAGAAAGGGAGGTGTCACTGAATGGGATCATTGGGGCTTGTCAGGTGACTTGGATCTCTGGGAGTGAAACTGGTAAATGCCTTGCTGTGTGTTAGTGGTACTTGTTGTCATATATGTGTGTGTCACTTGCTTCAAAGGTATGATCCACAAATGTGCTACCCTTTCTTCCAATCTGATGCCACTTTTTGCAGATGCTAGCAGCAGCAGACCCCTGAATAAAGAAGATGCCAATGACAGCGATCTAACTCTGGAAGACATTCTGGCCGCAGTGCCATACGAGACTATGACAGCAAAGGGCAGGCACCCTCTTCCTCTGGTGTATACCAACGAGCATTATCAGATGATGGAGCACCCCAAAATACAATGTGTGTCTCCCTATGTATCTCTAGACTAACATCATACCAGTAATTCTCAAAAGGAATGTTTAAAGAATACAAAGGTGGGACTGAGAAAGTGAGTGACATAGGGGTTCTCAAGTAAACAGCACAAGGATCTAAGTAGCCATTTTGTTTGCAGCCATTTTGGTTGTCTAATCTTGTCAGACATTTTGTCTGCCTGTTCTTGTCCCTGTCTTTCATCCATTTTGATGTGTTCTGTCTCTGTGTGTCTGTCTTCTTGGAAGCATGAAATGGAAGCATAGCTTGGGTTTGAAAGAATGTGTTGCTCTCAGCAATGTTTACTGATACCAGCGCTGGCCAGCCCAGCTGCAGAAGAAGGGAGCGTGCGTACAGCCTTGAGAAGTGATATCAGAATTAGAATTGACTTCTCAACATTCAAGTGTCTGGTGGAATCAGAGATATAAATCATTTCTCACATTCAACCCCTTAAAGAATACACAAACACTGCAGGCCCCAGATATATGGGGTAAAGATTACTGAGCTAGTATAATGATTTTTAGCTGACTTTCACATATTCATATTGTTTTTTATTATACATTTATGTTATTTCTATGATGCACAATCCACCTCATAAAGGGGGCGTGAGCTTTAGTTTTAGGGTATAAAAGTACCGTTATTCCGTATACCTGTGAGAGAGCTTTGTGTATAAGCTGTCTCCTGTGTGCACCTGTACGCCAATAAACTCACTTGTTATTCTGTTATTGAACCCTAACATGTATTTTTTATTCACGCTTTCATAATGAATATATATATTTTCTATGTATTTGACATATACTCATATGCTGCTCTTTTTTTTTATTATATGGAATTAGTTCCTCCTTAGCTGTATACTACCCCCTTTTTCAGTGGTTATTTTGGACATGGCAAGTTAGGATCAGGAGTATTATGAGGATTCATATTTAACTCTTATGGTTTATATCCAATGGGAGTTGAGGGATTTGTTGCCTCCAATCTGTGCCTTATGTCTATGGGCATAGATCATTTCCTCCTGTACCTCATGCACCTCCTGAGGCCTCACTTTCTCTGTTTTATATGATGTTATTATTATTTGTTCAGTTTTTATTATTACAGTACTATTTTCTATTAGTTTGTATGGTATTTAATAAAGGTGTTAATGATTATTTTATATTATATTATATATAATCTTCTTTTTTCACTTTCAATTAATTTTTCCTTTCTTTGTCCCCACTGATCGTCTCTGCGCATTACCTGGGATTAATTGCCCACTTTAATTTACAGGGAAATTTGAACAATATTTTATTGATTGCTGCCAATAACAGCACTAATATTGTTCCACTTTCAGTGGACTATAACTCCATTGTTATATGCCCCAGGTGTTTTTAACAAATTTTAAACAGTAACTGGGGTGGGTTCAGGCAGTGACTTAGGGCGGGCAGGCAGTGACTTTGGTGGGTGGGGCAGTGACTTTCTGGCGGGTGGGCAAGCAGTGACTTGGGTGGGTGGGTGGGTTGGTGGGTGGGCAGGCAGTGACTGGGGTGGTAGGCAGTGACTGGGGTGGGCAGGTGGGAAGGCAGTGACTGGGGTATGTGGGCCATCAGTGACTGGGGTGGGTAGGTGGGCAGGCGGTGGGTGGGATGGGTGGTCAGGCGGTGGGTGGGATGGGTGGGCAGTGACTGGGGTGGTAGGCAGTGACTGGGGTGGGCGGGTGGACAGGCAGTGACTGGGGTGGGTGGGCGGCCAGTGACTGGGGTGGGTGGGCAGGCGGTTGGTGGGATGGGTGGGCAGGCGGTGGGTGGGATGGGTGGGTAGTGACTAGGGTGGGTGGGCAGTCAGTGACTGGGGTGGGCAGGCAGTGACTGGGGTTCAGGCAGTGACTGGGGTGGGGGGGCATGAGGGAGGGGGACGCGGGAGGGGGGGGGGCACGGGAGGGGGGTCATTGGAGGGGGCCGCGGGAGGGGGGGGGCACAGGAGGGAGGCAGCATGAAAATCTCCCCCTGGCGGCCTGATCCCGAGGAGGCATACCCCCAGCTCCCCCATATATCCCTCTCTCCCCCTGCGGTTCTTCACCTTGCACCTGTCCGCGCTCCTCCTCGGGCTTCCCCTGGGTCTCTCCTCCCTCCTGTGCTCAGGCGGCTCCCGGCAGCTCCCAGGCAGACACAGAGGAGCGCGGCCTCACCTCCCCGCCGC
Source organism: Ascaphus truei (assembly GCF_040206685.1). Lineage (NCBI taxonomy): Eukaryota > Metazoa > Chordata > Amphibia > Anura > Ascaphidae > Ascaphus > Ascaphus truei. Next base: position 59,201,404 of record NC_134493.1, on the reverse strand, counting down.
CGTCTCCCTCCTCCTCCGGGTACCGGTTGCACTCCACATCCACCTCGGCGGTGTCCGGCCCCCCCGGCGAGGCAGAGCAAGGCAGAGTGGTACGCGGAGTTTGTGGGAGCGAGAGGGCTGGCCTGGCATTGGTGAGGTGACTATTGGTGACATCCACCTAGGCAGTGTTCCCCCCCCCTTGGCAAGGCAGAGCGGTACGCGCGGTGTGCGGGAGGGAGAGGGGTGAGGTGGCATTGGTGAGGCGGTTTGAGGTGAAGGGGAGGGGTGAGTACGTGGTGAACAGTAGGGGTGGTGGCAGGGTACAGAGGAGTGTGTGCGGATACCTCATAGGTTTTTTTCACTACACTGTTCACAACAGTATTTAAAGTGCATTTCTGAGTCTCAAGACTGATACCACTACTGAACAAATTAGATCTGAGAATGCATATATTTGGGGTTTCTATACTTTCCCTGTCTTTGGGGCAATATGATGAGCAATTTCGCCAGAAGATGGCCGTACGTAAACAACTATCCTGGGATACAAAACACACGGACCTATGGGTAGAGATTTTTACCACTGAGAGGCCGACTTCATTTCATGAGGGGGCCGGCAGCACGGAATCCTTCAGCTCGCTGGCCACTAGTGGGAGAGGAGTGTGCTGGTCCTGTATGAGGGGCAATATAAGTGCAGTGACTGCAGGTACCGGCTTGTTTGCTCAGCCTGCGAGGGAGCTAATTCTAGTGCCACATACTACAGGAGTAGTGGGTATGGGGGAAGAAGGTCAGTGCAGCAGACTTTAGCAAAGTGCGGCAATGCCAGGGAGTGCCGAAAGATGGCGCCATTGCTGGGTCTCTTCCCCAATAAAGAGGCGGCCCGCTTGTTACAGGCAGGCTTTTGGGAGGGGTTTTGGATTCCATTTGAGGAAAGGACAGGGGGTTGGGAAGCAAATAATATAAAATCGGTCATGGAGAGGGAAGGCCTTGCATGGGAACAATTTGAGGAGAATGAGTTGGGTAGAATGGCAGGCCCATTTAGTGCTCTGCCTATGCCAGGGCTGACAGTTTCACCATTGGGCATAGTTCCTAAAAAGAAGTGGGATCCTGCCGGTAATTCAACATCTGTCTTATCCAGAGTGATCGTCTGTGAATGACGGCATCGACAGGGAGCTTTGCTCGGTGGGTTATGCACATTTTGATCAGGCTGCAGCATTAGTGGGCAGGTACGGGCAGGGCGCGCTTCTGGCGAAGGCGGACATAAAGTCAGCATCTAGGTTACTACCAATACACCCTCAGTTCTTTCACCTACTGGGGTACAAGCTGGGTGACCAGTATTTTGTGGATTTATGTTTGTCGATGGGGTGTGCCCTGTCGTACTTCTACTTTGAAACTTTCAGCACTTTCCTGGAATGGTTAGTCTGGAAAAGACGCAGGCGGTTGGAGTAATGCAATATTTAGATAAATTTATGTTTATTGATCCAGGGGAGTCAGATGTGTGAATCAGATGTCTGTCAGAGTTTTTAGCGCTGGCCTGTGAGTTAGGCAATCGTTTGGCGGTGGAAACAACAGAGGGCCCTACTATCGTTCTCAGTTTTTTAGGATTCAAAATTGATTCAGTTCTTTGGAATCTAGGCTGCCTGGGGAGAAGCTGGGGGCTTCAAGAAGTTCCGTGGAGGCATTTATGTCCATCAAAATAACATCATGGATGCACATTCAGTACTTATTGGGACACCTGTTTTTTGCAGCCAGAATTATGTCTGTGGTGAGGGTATTTTCCAAATGGCTTGCAGCTGCTATGGCTGGGGTGAGATGTCCACATCATTTTATAAGGGTAACCGCGGGATACGGAAGGATTTGGGGGTGTGGGTGGAGTTCTTGCATTGCTACAATGGGAGGACACTGTGGAGGTGTCGGCCAACATCCAACAACGAGCTCCAGCACTTTACAGAAGCCACCGTGTCAGTGGGATTCAGAGCCTATTTTGAGGGGTGATGGTGCGCGGAGTGGTGGCCGGATTCTTGGGTGGAGTCGCAGTTAATAAAAAACCTGCCATTCTTAAAATTCTTTCCTTTAGTAGTTGCAATAAGACTTTGGGGAGCACAGCTGGCTAAACGGAATGTAGTATTCTGGACTGATATTATGGGAGGTGGATGAGGCAGTTAATCATTTTGGGTCCCGCTCACCCCCCAGTGTTGGCTTTATTCTTGCCTGAAGTTAAACATAGCCTTTAGGGCTAGGCATGTGCCTGGAGTGACTAACGGGGTTGGTGACTCTTTATCCCGAATGCAGTTAGCAGAGTTCAGGAAGTGGGTGCCAGAGGCGGATCCAGTCGGCTGGCGTTTAAAGGGTACAGATGATCCAACTAAGACATTGCTAGTGAGGAGGGAAGTAGCTGGTTTGAAGAGGTACTCATCAGTACAAAAAGAGGTGCGGGTGGGGGGCTGTCAATCGAGAATGTGATACAGGGGCCCGGATCACTCAGGATCCTGGTACTGCAGTCTAAGACAGATCAGCAAGGCCGGGAGTCTTGGGTTTCTCTAATGGTGTTGGGAGACTGTATGATCTGCTCGATAAAGAGTCTGGGAGCCTACATGGAGGTTCGTCCTCCTATCCCAGGCCCAATGCTGGTGCATGCAGATGGTGGGCCGGTATCAAGACTTCAATACCAGCAGGGTTTCCAATCATTCCTGGAAGATCTAGGGATAGATGTTACCCGATTTGGGACACACTCCTTCCACATATGGGCGGCAACAGAGGCAGCTCGGGTCAGCTTGGGAGCTGAGGTGATCAAAAGGATTGTCCATTGAAAATCCAACCGGTATCAAAGTTATGTTAGGCCTGGGTTGAATGAAAGGCTGGGGGCTGATTTTGTTTAGATATTTTAGGTTTTTCGCCCCCAGACGTTTGGATCAAACGTTGGAATTCTTCTATTCATTGGGCAAAGAAGTGTGCAGTTGTCCAGTCATACAGGAGGAATTTGGGCATGAGCGGGAAACAGGGAAACGTGTTCTGGTGGGGCAGGCAAGGTTTGAGATGGAATCAGTTGTTACCAGAACTGCTGGTACTGTCAAGGGATAGGAGGCCCCCAAAATTTGATTATTCATGTGGGGGGGGGGGAGTAATGATGCGGGCGTGGTGACATCATTAGACTTACCTAGGTCAATAAGTTATGATCTAACGCAGATTCAGGTGCGTTGGGGGACGTTCCAGATGGTGTAGTCAGATATTGTCCACAGGAAGGTGTTGAAGGGGGCACGGCGAGCTCAGGTGGTGGAATGGGGCGCGGCGAGATCAGGCGGTGGGCGGTGGGTCACATGAGAAAGAAAATGAATAAGGCAGTTGTGAAATGTATGCTGCCAGTAAGACGCTGGGTGATAAGGAACCCTGATTTTGATTCAGCAAATAGCGGATTATTACGCCCAGACAGGGTACATTTATCTGAAATATTGTTTAGATTTGTTTAACATGACACTGCAGGAGGGGCTTGAAATGGTCCTTGCGGGTCTGGGTGAATGGGGCAACGTTAAGGAAATTAAATAGCCCTTTTGATGGCAGCTTTTGGGTGAGGTGTGTAAGTGCACGGTAACCTTGCCAGAGCGGGCTCTATGGTGCAGAAAAGCCCCGTGGTGGTTGGGGGTAGCGAGTGGGCAAGGCTCATTTGTGCGTGATTCCCTGGGGCCCAGTCTCGCTTAACGCCGGGCTGGTGGGTGCCCGGCTTGGTGTGTCTTGTGGGCCATGGTTGGGGTGCCGTCGCCCTTACCTGGGGGAAGCGCACGCTGGCAGGGTTGGCACTTACCAGGGTATATTATTTGTGTAAATAAAGCCGTGGCCTTTGTACTTCCAGACCCTCATTGTGTGTTTATTTATATGTGTGTTGGGGGAGGGAGGTTCGCAGCTCCGAAGTCATGTTATTACTTGTTAATCAAGAAACAGCTGAGCAAGACGTACATTAATTTATAGATGTTTGTGGATTGTTAAAGTTTGTGTAGTTTTCCCGTTTATTACTGATCAGCTGTAGTTATATGACAATATATATAATGTAGTCAACAGACATTACTTTCACCTTCCTTTCTGATTTGGGTACATGAAATGTATATTATATATTGCAACCATTACTTTCTGATAACTGATAGTGAGATATAAGACACCCCTGTTTGGGACAAGGTTCTATCCCCCACACAGTAACGTGACATAATGTAGACATGGACACAGGATTCCTCTTACATCCGGGAACATTCCCAAGGATACTGAGGCCTGAATGTAGCAGCAGATACAGAAACGTGTTTAACATGAGAAAATATAAACCCAGAAAAGAGTTAAAATAAAGTACTAAAGAGTTTCTCAGATGTGAGATCCCCCAAGATACAATGTAAGAAATGTTTCCTCCGTCCCATGAGGCTGAGCAGAAATTAGTAACTTTAATTAGTTCCCCAGAAAGGTGACAGGTGGCAGTAGTGAGCTATATAAGGCAGAGCTGTGTGAGTGTGAGAGACACACTGTGCATCATACACTGACTCACACACACAGTGTGTGATCACATACAGGTAAGAGAGGCACATAAGGCTGTGTCTAATTCATGGGCTTTTACAGACTATAGCAGCAAACATCACATCCTCACCAAGCACAGGAACAGCTCCCTCCCCAGCACAGGATGCTCCCTGGTGAGTAATGATACGCAGCACTGATGTATATTTGTGAACAACTACAGCAATAAAATATTATCGCACATGATTTGCACAGATTAGGAATTATTCACTACTTCATATATAACTCAGGTTTCATGTATTGTTTCTGCTCCTTATGCATTATTCTGTGAGCTGCTTTTTTATTCTCTGTTATTTTAATTGAATTGATCTCTTCTCCAGCATTGGTTCATGTGTTCAATTGTGTTACTGTATATCCTCTCAGCACCTGTAATATTGTATTACTGTGTATCCTCTCAGCATGTTTAAAATTGTGTTACTGTGTATCCTCTTAGCACCATTAATATTGTGTTACTGTGTATCCTTTCAGCATGTTTAATATTGAGTTACTGTGTACTGTATCCTCTCAACACCTATAATATTGTGTTACTGTTTATCCTCTCAGCACCTGTAATATTGTGTATAGTCCAAATCAAGTCCTTTTGTGATGGTGATGAGCAAATTGCAGATTTTTTCCAAAACGTGACGTGATATGTGAAAAAATAAAGAGAGAATTATAGTGCAGTATGTCAAATTGAGGACATAAAAACATATAACACTGACAACATGAAACAAACAAGACAAACTCACAACACAAACTAGCCAGACAGAATTAATAAAAAGCGTCACGCGCAGCAGCACCACTGATCCAGACCCTTTGGAGCCCCGGACAGCATCTGCCACACGTGGGGACGCCAGAGAGTGAGCTCCGGTCGCCATCTTGGATCTACAGAAAGTGCTTCCAGTCCTGCTGCTTTCAATTATCCTGCATCCTGTGAGTAGGGCAACGATTTTGCCCCCCCGGATTAGTGTGTGTAAACATCCAGAATCCTATATTAGTTGTCATTAAATAGCTTTTTATTAATTCTGTCTGGCTAGTTTGTGTTGTGAGTTTGTCTTGTTTGTTTCATGTTGTCAGTGTTATATGTTTTTATGTCCTCAATTTGACATACTGCACTATAATTCTCTCTTTATTTTTTCACATATCACGTCACGTTTTGGAGGAAATCTGCAATTTGCTCATCACCATCACAAAAGGACTTGATTTGGACTATACACGTCACGGTTTGAACTGGCGCCGGCTTATCTTTTTTCCTTTGTCTAGTTACTGACTGTACAGTCAGTTTTTGTCTGGCTGCCTATTATATTTTATTGTCATTGTGTGTTTTAGCGCTGTTTTGCACCGTCTTTTCTGTTTTTGGGACCTGTAATATTGTGTTACTGTGTATCCTCTCAGCCCCTGTAATATTGTGTTACTGTGTATCCTCTCAGCACCTGTAATATTGTGTTACTGTGTATCCTCTCAGCACCTGTAATATTGTGTTACTGTGCACCCTCTCAGCACCTGTAATATTGTGTTACTGTGTATCCTCTCAGCACCTGTAATATTGTGTTACTCTGTATCCTCTCAGCACATCTAATATTGTGTCTTTTGGGTTTTTCAATGCAGCTGACTACATGGTGAACATAAGCCTGGAAAACCAAACAATATCACATGAATTCTTCCTTCTTGGATTCTCTGATTTCCCAAAGATTCAATACATATTAATCCTGCTGTTTTCCCTCATCTATCTCATGACTTTGTCAGGAAACCTTCTCATTCTCGGTCTTATCCACAATGACTCCCGTCTTCACACCCCAATGTATTTTTTCCTTGGTAACCTGGCGTGTTTGGACGCTGGCTCTTCCTCTGTCACTGTCCCTCGGATGCTCGCTGACTTACTCACTGACATTAGGACAATTTCCCTAACAGCTTGTAGAGCTCAGATGTTTTTCTTCCTGACTTTTGCCAGTTCTGAGATCTTCCTGCTGGCAGGGATGTCCTATGACAGATACGTTGCCATCTGCCACCCTCTGCATTACAGTCACGTCATGTCTTGGGAAGTCTGTGCCCAACTGGCCTCAGTGGCGTGGGCTCTTGGATTATCCAACTCATTGATACAGACACTTTGTACACACAGGTTGAACTTTTGTGGCCCAAATATCATTCAGAGCTTCTTCTGTGACCTGCCCCTCCTGTTACAGCTCTCGTGCACTGACATCTTCATAAACATCCTGGCCATATTTCTTACAGCGTTATTTTTAGCATTACCTGCCTTATTAATCACTTTTATCCCATACATACACATATTCCGTACAATCCTGGGGATCCCGACCAAGGAAGGGAAACACAAAGCTTTCTCCACCTGCGCATCTCACCTGTCTGTGGTCTTTATCTTTTATGGGACTCTTTTATTTACATATTTACGTCCCGCACCAAGTCACCCTGGTATTAGTGACAATCTGGTGTCTGTTATTTATACTGTTATTACCCCTTTATTAAATCCATTAATTTACAGTCTGAGAAATAAGGAGCTCAAAGGAGCACTTAGAAATACTCTGCACAAACACTTTCACATAGGAACAGACATTAGGCTGAGTTTATAGATGAGTTCTGGATTCACGTCAAGGTGAGAAAGGTATGTGAGGGATCTGTAGGTGCTATATACTGTGCTAGTGTTCCTGTCTCAGCTGCGTATCAGAGGGGAACCTGCAGCATGTATAGTGTGTATGTATAGAACAGCCCTGTGCCTTACAGGGACCCTGCACAGTACGTGGGAATATCATATAAATCAGGGATTCTGCATCATGTACAGTATAAAATATATATATATATATATATATATATATATATATATATATATATATTCTCATAGACACACATACAGACACACACACAGACACAGTTTATATATTTTTACAAAATAATTATATTTCTCTATATATTAATTACGAGTTCCTGAGTGTATACATGTGATTTTAACTAGCATTTTGGGCTAGAAGTGTATAACCCGCCTGTTATAAATAGCAGAGAACATCACCCTTCCTGCAAACACTGAGAGTAACGCAGAGACCCTTCCCTAGCAGGAGATATTCAGCTCATTTCTAAGGACTGATAATATTCTGTGTGGGGAGGAGGGAGGCTGCAAAATGGGGCAAACCCAGCACTTTTACACAACCCGAAGGGGGGACTGTGGGAATGGAGCTGTAATTACCTGAGACCCCGAGCTATCTGTCTGATCTCTGTACTGGGGAACACATGCTGTAATGCAGAGACGGTGATACTCACTACCTGTGTGTACATCTGCTGTCTCCCATGTATGTGTGGGTACTTACAGTATGGTTTTATCATAGAATAAAAGAGGAAGGGTATCACAGACCCCCTAGTATTATCCCACTTCTCCTGCAGCATTCACGTGATGAGAGCTGGCACATATATACCAAAGGAATGTATATATCCGAGGCTGAATTAGAGAGCGTCCATATTAAATGTATCCCTTTACCTTCTTACTGTATATAACACCTACACTAGTTAAACTACTCCTACATGTGTGTGTATCTGTATGTGTGTATATATATGTTGTTAGCCATACGGACTACCATTAACCATTTATTCCATTAGTGTTTTTCCTCTCTGCTCTGCATCCTCATTCAGTCTGTCTCACATACTCATACATGTCACTTGCTATTACTGCTGATGACTTTTATTGCATACTGATTGCTTTTTATCAAACCAGTCTAGCATTGGTCCTTAGGACTACTCTGGTTATTAGAATAATAAATCCACTCTACATTTTACATACGGAACTGGCGCTTCTTTTTGTTTTGTTTTTTGTTTATCTCATTGGTCAGGCACGACCATATAGAAGCCTTGCCTAGTCCGTATAGACTGTGCCGATGCTAACACCAGCATGTCCTCTATGTACTATTTTTTATCTACTACAAGACTTACATTATTCTATGTACTTCACATTTCTGTTTATATTATAACACTCACGATATAATACACAGCACAAGTTATTACAAAGTAACTGGCACTACCAAGGATCTCAATCACTACAGATGCATGCAGAATATGTGCACAAGGCAAACAAGGCACGCAAAAGCACAATATTACTCTGACAATCTCCACCAAAATACATCAAACTCAGCTAACTTCTGGAAGTAATCAACAATATTTTCCAGCCTCCTAACCATCAACAACCAAGTAATATCACTAAGGGGGATATTACTCTGACAAACCCCACTGACATTGCAAATGCATTCAATGATTACTTTGTGGGGTGTGCCACTAACTTATTAGCAAAATGCAGCCCAAACCACAAACCTGAATCTCATCCTGGGAGTACACACATAGACCTACCCCCTCCCAACACTGCCCACAATTTTCAATTTGGCCCAGTATCTGAAGAGGAGATTTCACAAGCGCTCCTCAAACTAAAACTAAGCAGCCAATGCGGACCTGACTTACTACAATCTAGGTTCCTACGACTTCGTGCCCTAGCCATTGCCAAACCAATTGATCCATAGTCAACTCTATCCTGTCTGCAGGCCATATCTCTTAGACCTGGAAAACTGCCAGAGTTGTCCCAATCTTCAAAAGTGGGGACAAAAACACTGTCTCAAACTACAGGCCAATCTCACTTCTCCCAATTCTATCCAAAGTCATGGAAAAATGTGTCCACTCCCAATTAAGCGATTTCTATACCAAGACAAATTTACCTAGCCAATTCCAATCTGGCTTTCGTCCCAAACACTCCACCGTAACTACCCTGCTAAAAGTTTGCAATGAAATCCAGTGTGGAATGGAACGGGGACAACTCACTGGTGCAATATTCCTAGATTTTGCAAAGGCTTTTGATACTGTTGATCATGCTATCCTGCTTAACAAACTCCAGAGCTCTGGAATAGGAAAGCATGCGTTAAACAGGTTTCAGTCCTACCTATCAGGTAGATCCCAACATGTGTCCATCTCAGGCTCTAACTCCAACCCCCTAGATATCACCTGTGGTGTCCCGCAAGGCCCTGTTCTGGTGCCCCTACTCTTCTCAGTGTTCATTAATGATCTTCCCACAGCTTGTAAGGAAGCCTCAATACACATGTATGCAGATGACACAATCCTATATGCACACAGCCATAGCCTCTCTGACCTTCAACACAATACTTCAGTCTGACTTTTTGAGACTCGAAAACTGGATTTCCCAAAACAAACTGTTTTTAAATACTGACAAGACTTTAACAATGGTATTTGGGACCAAGACTAAATTTTTAAAGCTTGCAGCAACTGAGCTCCTGATTAGAACCAATGCTAACACCACCCTAACCCCTGTCACTAGTTTTAAAAACCTGGGTATATGGTTTGACTCCCACTTAACATTCGGGATGCACATTAATACCCTGACAACCAAGACCTATGCCAAACTAGGGGTACTTTACAGGAAAAAATCCACCCTAAGTCTCCTGGTCAGAAAGCGTATCGCACAGCAGATGCTAATGCCAATTATTGACTATGGAGACATAGTATATGGCTCGGCACCTCAAACCCACCTTAGCAAACTTGACACCCTCTACAATTCAATTTGTCGTTTTGTTCTCCAATGCAACTACAACACATATCACTGCGAAATGCTCAAAGAACTAGATTGGTCATCACTAGAGTGCAAAGTTCACCTTTCCTGTTTTGCCTTTAAATTCTTCATGGGCAAGCTACCCAGCTATCTGAACAAGTTCCTCACCCCTACCACTTGCAGCACTTATCACCTGAGATCAAACTCCAAAAGACTGTTCATGGTCCCAAGGCTCAACAAAGTTTCCGGCCGTTCCTCCTTCTCCTACCGTGCACCCCAAAACTGGAACAACCTACCAGAGACTCTCACATCCACCACCAGTTTAAGTTCTTTCAAATCTAAGGCAGTCTCACATTTTAATCTGGTCTGTAACTGTTTCATACGCCCATAATATAGATTTTCTTTAACTGTGCACGCAATGTCTTGTATATAATGTATACCCTGTTCATTTATGTAACTGTATTTGTAACCATGTATTATTTGTCTTACTCTGTGCCCAGGACATACTTGAAAATGAGAGGTAACTCTCAATGTATTACTTCCTGGTAAAATATTTTATAAATAAATAAATAAATTACCTATTTATCACTTACTAGCGCTACTATTTGTTTTTGTGTTTATATATATATAGATATATATATCTATATCTATATATATAAGATATATATATCTATATATCTATATATAGATATATATATATACTGTATACACAGAGAGATTTTACCAGATGGAGATCCAGGAAAAACGAGACAGCACACAGTCAGGGAAATCCAAAGTTGATGTATTCAGAATAAATACATAGGCACTGCATCCAACGTTTCGGCCACCAGAATGTGACCTTCCTCAGGGACGGCACGTCCCTGAGGAAGGTCACATTCTGATGACATCAGAATACATCTGCTGAATACATCAGCTGAATACATCAACTTTGGATTTCCCTGACTTTGTGCTGTCTCGTTTTTCCTGGATCTCCATCTGGTAAAATCTCTCTGTGTATGTGCATATATGGGATAAGCATCAGTGAATAATCTGTTTTCAGTGTGCCAACTGCTTTTCATTATATATATATATATATATATATATATATATATATATATATATATATATACAGTGGTCGACAAATCACCAAAAAATCTACTCGCCGAACAAAAAAATCTACTCGCCACCGCTTCTTGGGCCAATAGGAGCTCGCCACGATGTTAAATCCACTCGCCCGGGGCGTGCAAATGTATAGGTTTGTCGAACACTGTATATATATATATATATATATATATATATATATATAAAAGTATACATTACCGCATAGCAGCAAAAAGGGAGACAGCACTCAGGTGAATGAAAATAAATGTATTAAATACAGCACATAACTCCAGTGTTCGACAAATCACCCAAAAATCTACTCGCCCAACCAAAAAATCTACTCGCCACCTAGTCCCGCCCCCAACTCCGCCCCTAGTCCCGCCCCCAACTCCGCCCATAGTCCCGCCCCCAACCCCGCTTTAAAATAAAATATATAAATAAAATACATTTAATAAATTCCTAGTCAGAACAACACAGGGAGAGGGGAGGGTGACACAGGGAGAGGGGAGGGTGACACAGGGAGAGGGGAGGGTGACACAGGGAGAGGGGGAGGGTGACACAGGGAGAGGGGGAGGGTGACACAGGGAGAGGGGGTGACACAGGGAGAGGGTGGGTGACACAGGGAGAGGGGGAGGGTGACACAGGGAGAGGGGGAGGGTGACACAGGGAGAGGGGGAGGGTGACACAGGGAGAGGGGGAGGGTGACACAGGGAGAGGGGGAGGGTGACACAGGGAGAGGGGGAGGGTGACACAGGGAGAGGGGGAGGGTGACACAGGGAGATGGGGAGGGTGACACAGGGAGAGGGGGAGGGTGACACAGGGAGAGGGAGGGTGACACAGGGAGAGGGAGGGTGACACAGGGAGAAGGGGGGTGACACAGGGAGAGGGAGAGGGTGGGTGACACAGGGAGAGGGAGGGTGACACAGGGAGAGGGAGGGTGACACAGGGAGAGGGAGAGGGTGACACAGGGAGATGGAGGGTGACACAGGGAGAGGGAGGGTGACACAGGGAGAGGGAGAGGGTGGGTGACACAGGGAGAGGGAGAGGGTGGGTGACACAGGGAGAGGGAGAGGGTGGGTGACACAGGGAGAGGGAGGGTGACACAGGGAGAGGGAGGGTGACACAGGGAGAGGCAGGGTGACACAGGGAGAGGCAGGGTGACACAGGGAGAGGGAGGGTGACACAGGGAGAGGGAGGGTGACACAGGGAGAGGGAGGGTGACACAGGGAGAGGGAGGGTGACACAGGGAGAGGGAGGGTGACACAGGGAGAGGGAGGGTGACACAGGGAGAGGGAGGGTGTCACAGGGAGAGGGAGGGTGACACAGGGAGAGGGAGGGTGACACAGGGAGAGGGAGAGAGGGTGACACACTCACACTCACTCAGACACACTCACTCAGACAAACTCACAATCACACAATCACAGTCTGTCACTCACACACACAAACACTCACCCGTAAGGCAGGGGGTCGCACATGGCAGCGGGGGCCTCCGCACGGCAAGAGGGCCTCTGCAAGGGGCCGCGCCCCCTCCAGAGTGGGACGCCGACGCCGCAGTATTCACTGATAGATGTAGAAGGGCCGGTAGGGATTTCCCCTGCTTAGAGCAGGGAGAGGCTCCGATAGGGGATTTCCCCTGCTTAGAGCAGGGAGAGGCTCCGGTAGGGGATTTCCCCTGCTTAGAGCAGGGAGAGGCTCCGGTAGGGTATTTCCCCTGCTTAGAGCAGGGAGAGGCTCCGGTAGGGGATTTCCCCTGCTTAGAGCAGGGAGAAGAGCCAGTTAGAGGATTTCCCCTGCTAACAGCTGAGCTGGCCATCAGGGGTTTCCTTAACAGCTGACAGATCGGCAGACTGTCGGTAGAGGCGGCACACCGACGCCACGTGGGGTGAGGGGGGGGTCACGGAGGCCGGGAGAGATTGGTGTGAGGGTGAGGGGGTGGCGGATGGCCCGATGCGAGGGGGGGGCGGATGGGCTGGTGCGAGGGGGGGCGGATGGGCCGGTGCGAGGGGGGGGCGGGTGGCCCGGTGCGAGGGGGGGGCGGATGGCCCGGTACGAGGGGGGGGCGGATGGCCCGGTGCGAGGGGGGGCGGGTGGCCCGGTGTGAGGGGGGGCGGGTGGCCCGATGCAAGGGGGGGTGGGTGGCCCGATGGGAGGGGTGATAGATGGCCCTGCAGGGGCCTGAGGCAGACAGGCATGGAAGCGGCTGGCTGCCGGAAGGGGGAGGAGTAGAAGCGCTGAGGAGGGAGGCCACTGCTCAGAGAGCCGGAGGCGGGGTAATCTCCCCCAGCAACATAAACCCGCCTCCGGCTTTGTTTTTTTTTTTCTCCAGCGCGAGCGCGGGAAAAGCAGCAGCGCGAGCGCGGGATATTTAAAAAACACATGTGTGCTGCTTGGGCCAATATTTACTCGCCCGGGGGTTAAATCTACCCGCCCCGGGCGAGTAAATGTATATAATTGTCGAACACTGTATATATATATATATATATATATATATATATTGTGGTGCCATCGCTGTCCTCTAGGGGCTGAATAGGGCAGCTATAGGACTTTTGGCAGCGCAGAGTTAATTCCTCAAAGAGAAACCAACAGCTGCTAACTAATGAAGCTAATCAGTCTACTCTGAATAGTCAGGGTGTGCTTTAAAAGATTGGAACCTGCCATGCACTTTGAGACTGTTTTTTCCCAGAGAAGGGGGGAGACAGAGGAGCTCCCCAGTTAACGGAAGCTGGTTAAAAGAAGCTGGTAAAGAGTGAGAGACACTGCAGAGAGAGTGCTGTGCTGAAGCAGTGACGTCTGCGCCAGCACCTGGACTTACAGATAAGCCAAACCCTTATTTGCTGTATACAGAGTCTTTATATGATCAGCAATAATAATATCTGTTTAGGGTGGAATGAGCTTAGCTATCTATCTATCGAGGGGAGCAGGGATCCAGTGTAAGAGGGGAGCTGGGCTCCAAGTGTAAGAGGGAAGCAAGGCTAAAGTGTAAGAGTGGAGCAGGACATCATCGTAAGAGGCAAGTAGGGCTCCAGCGTAAGAGGGGAGCAGGACCTCATCGTAAGAGGCGAGAAGGGCTCCAGTGTAAGAGGGGAGCAGGGCTCCAGCGTAAAAGGGGAGCAGGGCTCCACCGTAAGAGGGGAGCAGGGCTCCAGTGTAAGAGGGGAGCTGGGCTCCAGTATAAGAGGGAAGCAGGGATCCAGTGTAACAGGGGAGCAGGACTTCATCGTAAGAGGCGAGTAGGGCTCCAGCGTAAGAGGGTAGCAGGGCTCCAGCGTAAGAGGGGAGCAGGGCTCCAGTGTAAGAGGGGAGCAGGGCTCCAGTGTAAGAGGGGAGCAGGGCTCCAGTGTAAGAGGGGAGCAGGGCTCCAGTGTAAGAGGGGAGCAGGGCTCCAGTGTAAGAGGTGAGCAGGGCTCCAGTGTAAGAGGGGAGCAGGGCTCCAGTGTAAGAGGGGAGCAGGGCTCCAGCGTAAGAGGGGAGCAGGGCTCCAGTGTGAGAGGGGAGCAGGGCTCCAGTGTGAGAGGGGAGAAGGGCTCCAGTGTGAGAGGAGAGCAGGGCTCCAGCGTGATGATGTCAAACAGTGAGACTGTGGAAATCCACAGACACCCCGTGTCCGTAACGTATCGCTACGCATTTCGTCACTAACAAACGCGACTTCTTCAAATAATAAATAGGCAATGATTAAATTAATATAAATAGGTACAACAAAAAACAGACAAAGATGCCCAAAGCTACTTCCAATATGACAAAAATACACAGTGCAATACCTATATATTCTCTTGAAAAAAGGGTAATTTAGTTGAACCCTTTGGCCAAAGCATCTTAAGCCTGCTGCCACTTTCATGGCATGACCGTAGCAGGTCCAAACACTCCCTGGGTTAAAATTCTTATTAACCTGTATAATTAAAGGAAGAATGATCACATTGGATCTGTCGTAATCTGGCAAAATGAAACTGACCTGCCAACTTGGAAAGTGGGGAGTTGCAAGCGTAAACCTTGGGGAAGAAGCGCCACTACCATCCAAAAAGCAGCTGAGAAAAACTGCACACAGTTAATAATCACACAGATACCCAACAAGCTCTGAGAGAACCCATTTTTTCAAGAGATATATAGGTATTGCATTGTGTATTTTTTTCACATTGGAAGTAGCTTTGGGCATCTTTGTCTGTTTTTTGTTGTATACATTTAGCCACGCCCACTTGCACTCCTTTTGACACACATATATATATTATTTATATATATATTATGTGGTAATGTTAGGGGTTTCTCAGAGCTTGTTGGGTATCTGGGATACAGAAAGAAAGGGGGAGCACAGGTTGAGGGATTTATCTATGGTGTGTTTGACCTCTAATGGATGAAGGTGGGTGTAATAAAAATATATAAAACACTTACACGGCCTTGTGTAAATGCTATCACAGCAAGGTTTCTTTGCGGTTTTCTTTTCTTTATCTTTGCTGGAATGGTTTTTTTTCTTCTCCTCAGGTCCGGATCCTTTCCTGGATTTGCCGACAGCTTTCAGTTAGGATGTCCCCCTCAGAGCAAACAGATATAAAAACAGATATTTAAGGGAAAATACATGTGATGTTGATAAATCTCAGAATGTGATAAAAAAAAAGAAGCAGAAACTGCAATCACTCACACAGGCAAGTGTGAGTGCAATCCTGGGGGAAAGTATCTTTTCTTGCTTATAGTATCTCCATGTTTTGTGACATGGAGAAATAGTGGGGGTAAAATATAAAATATAAATGAGAGTATAGGGTAATACTCACACGGCCTCGTGTGAGCAAGTACACATAAAGATATATTTGTGTTCTTCTTGGGATTTCAGTGCTAACATCCAAGTATAGGAAGAATAGCAAATAGCCCCTCCTTGACGGTGGTGCAAAGCAGAGTAAAGTCTTAGTTGGAATAGACTACAAGTAATTTTATTAGGCCGTTTAAAAACACTAAAATACACTTCGTAAAAAATATGTAAACACAGAAAAAATACATCCAGTCTTTGGGATATTGATCGTAGGTCGCGTGGTACGCAGCTAACTGAATCCGCGTCCGGGTATAGTGCTGCGTTCCTGTAGACCCACTCCTCGACGGTGGCTGTGTTGGTACAAACTTGCTTAATGGTGAGAGCAACGCGTTTTGCCCTATTTGGGCTTCCTCAGGCTCCGTAGATGGGGGGTAAGGCTCATGATGTGTATTTATGCAAATGCTAGCCAATCCCCTGTCCAGTTAAGCAATGTCTTCTCGGCACATATCTTTTTTACAATGGAGGCTAATGAGTGCTATCAATGCACTTCACTTAGCAGTTATAATTTGGTGAAATAATTACAACTTCGGCTGAATCTTTAGATAAATAACTAATTAAATACAAATAGTGGCACAAAACGAATAAAAAGAATTAAAAGCAATACTTTAAATATGTGGTCAGAATCTATAAGTGCAGCCTAATGCTGACGTGAACAAGAGTGAATTACGTGACATGTTAATGTTTATGAGATTGTGAGAAGTGAATGTATAATTTATTAAATGAATAAACAAACCATTATGTACAGTGCAATATTTAAAACAAAAATCAATGTGATCAAATATATCAGTGCAGCTTAATACTGACATGACAAAGCGTGGATTACTTGATATTACTTGATATATAGTAGTGAAAGGTGAATAATTAAATGTGCACATATATCAAACATGACCCATATGTCTTTATGGGTAAATATATATTAGTGGTGTGAGTGACCCAAATGTAAAGGAATATACCAAACCTAATACTAACCTATCTTCATAATAATAAAAGTGTGGTAGAAACAGTGACTAATATTAACAATAATAATAATAATGTTAATAAATGTCTTAATATAGTGACATAATTATTACATTATTTAAGACAGAATATAATGCCATATAGTATGCATAAGTTTATACATGAATATTAAAAGTGTATCAGATATAGATAGTCATATAGATTTTTTCTGTACATTTAGAACTTTGTGCATGGATCTAATTGTTTAACTTTAAAACAAGATAGTGCATAAACTAAAACAAGATATACAGTCCTATATAACACCCTTGACACCCTCTACAATTCAATTTGTCGTTTTGTTCTCCAATGCAACTACAACACACATCACTGCGAAATGCTCAAAGAACTAGATTGGTCATCACTAGAGTCTAGGCGCAAAGTTCACCTTTCCTGTCTTGCCTTTAAATTCTTTATGGGCAAGCTACCCAGCTATCTGCACAAGCTCCTCACCCCTACCACATGCAGCACCTATCACCTGAGATCAGACTCCAAAAGACTGTTCATGGTCCCAAGGCTCAACAAAGTATCCGGCCGCTCCTCCTTCTCTTACCGTGCACCCCAAAACTGGAACAACCTACCGGAGACTCTCACAACCACCACCAGTTTAAGTTCTTTCAAATCTAAGGCTGTCTCACATTTTAATCTGGTCTGTAACTGTTTCATTTGCCCATAACATATATTTTCTTTAACTGTGCATGCAATGTCTTGTATATAATGTATACCCTGCTCATTTATGTAACTGTATTTGTAACCATGTATTATTTGTCTTACTCTGTGCCCAGGACATACTTGAAAACGAGATGTAACTCTCAATGTATTACTTCCTGGTAAAATATTTTATAAATAAAAATAAATAAATATAATGCCGCATAAAAGTGAAATTAAATATTTGTAATTTCTATTTATTGCGTGGATGATTCCAGATCTAAAATAAATCAGAAATGATAAGGATAAGGGTGAATTCACATGTATTGTATTTCATGTACTCATAACATTATTAAAACATTATTAAAACACGGTGGTTAAAAATTTGACTTGTGTTGTATTTCATGCACTCAAAACATTATTAAAACACAGTAATTAAAAATGAATGTGTATAAAAATGCTTATACGGGAGCTCAACATGTTTGGGTCTAGAAAGTGAACAAATTTAGCAAATTGAAAGGAACAAATTTAACAAATTAAAAGGAGTGACGGGGAGTACTGGAAACTATATAAAAGCCCCCAGGTCTATGTCTATATTCAAACCTTTTGGGGTCAGTGTTTTTAATTTGTAGATCCAGTACATTTCTCTTTGGCAAAGTTTTTGGAGTCTGTCTCTGCCCCTCCAATGTGAGTCTCCACGTCACTCCTTTTAATTTGTTAAATTTGTTAAATTTATTCCTTTCAATTTGTTAAATTTGTTCACTTTCTAGACCCAAACATTTTGAGCTCCCATATAAGCATTTTTATACACATTCATTTTTAATTACTGTGTTTTAATAATGTTTTGAGTGCATGAAATACAACACAAGTCAAATTTTTAACCACCGTGTTTTAATAATGTTTTAATAATGTTATGAGTACATGAAATACAATACATGTGAATTCACCCTTATCCTTATCATTTCTGGTTTCTTTTAGACCTGGAATCATCCACGCAATAAATAGAAATTACAAATATCTTAATTTCACTTCTATGCGGCATTATATAGGACTGTATGTCTTGTTTTAAAGTTAAACAATTCGATCCATGCACAAAGTTCTAAATGTACAGAAAAAATCTATATGACTATCTATATCTGATACACTTTTAATATTCATGTATAAACTTATGCATACTATATGGCATTATATTCTGTCTTAAATACTGTAATAATTATGTCACTATATTAGGACATTTATTAACATTATTATTATTGTTAATATTAGTCACTGTTTCTACCACACTTTTATTATTATGAAGATAGGTTAGTATTAGGTTTGGTATATTCCTTTACATTTGGGTCACTCACACCACTAATATATATTTACCCATAAAGACATATGGGTCATGTTTGATATATGTGCACATTTAATAATCCACCTTTCACTACTATATATCAAGTAATATCAAGTAATCCACGCTTTGTCATGTCAGTATTAAGCTGCACTGATATATTTGATCACATTGATTTTTGTTTTAAATATTGCACTCTACATAATGGTTTGTTTATTCATTTAATAAATTATACATTCACTTCTCACAATCTCATAAACATTAACATGTCACGTAATTCACTCTTGTTCACGTCAGCATTAGGCTGCACTTATAGATTCTGACCACATATTTAAAGTATTGCTTTTTATTCTTTTTATTCGTTTTGTGCCACTATTTGTATTTAATTAGTTATTTATCTAAAGATTCAGCCGAAGTTGTAATTATTTCACCAAATTATAACTGCTAAGTGAAGTGCATTGATAGCACTCATTAGCCTCCATTGTAAAAAAGATATGTGCCGAGAAGACATTGCTTAACTGGACAGGGGATTGGCTAGCATTTGCATAAATACACATCATGAGCCTTACCCCCCATCTACGGAGCCTGAGGAAGCCCAAATAGGGCAAAATGCGTTGCTCTCACCATTAAGCAAGTTTGTACCAACACAGCCACCGTCGAGGAGTGGGTCTACAGGAACGCAGCACTATACCCGGACGCGGATTCAGTTAGCTGCGTACCACGCGACCTACGATCAATATCCCAAAGACTGGATGTATTTTTTCTTTGTTTACATATTTTTTACGAAGTGTATTTTAGTGTTTTTAAACGGCCTAATAAAATTACTTGTAGTCTATTCCAACTAAGACTTTACTCTGCTTTGCACCACCGTCAAGGAGGGGCTATTTGCTATTCTTCCTATACTTGGATGTTAGCACTGAAATCCCAAGAAGAACACAAATATATCTTTATGTGTACTTGCTCACACGAGGCCGTGTGAGTATTACCCTATACTCTCATTTATATTTTATATTTTACCCCCACTATTTCTCCATGTCACAAAACATGGAGATACTATAAGCAAGAAAAGATACTTTCCCCCAGGATTGCACTCACACTTGCCTGTGTGAGTGATTGCAGTTTCTGCTTCTTTTTATTTATCACATTCTGAGATTTATCAACATCACATGTATTTTCCCTTAAATATCTGTTTTTATATCTGTTTGCTCTGAGGGGGACATCCTAACTGAAAGCTGTCGGCGAATCCAGGAAAGGATCCGGACCAGAGGAGAAGAAAAAAAACCATTCCAGCAAAGATAAAGAAAAGAAAACCGCAAAGAAACCTTGCTGTGATAGCATTTACACAAGGCCGTATAAGTGTTTTATATATTTTTATTACACCCACCTTCATCCATTAGAGGTCATACACACCATAGTAAAATCCCTCAACCTGTGCTCCCTCTTTCTTTCTGTATCCCAGATACCCAACAAGCTCTGAGAAACCCCTAACATTACCACATAATATATATATAAATAATCTATTGGGGTCAGAGCCATAGGACGAGACAACAAAACTGAGGGGACCCTTGTATATGTTTTTAAGGTTGTAAACATAGTTACATAGTTACATAGTAGATGAGGTTGAAAAAAGACGTACGTCCATCAAGTTCAACCTATGCTAAATTTAGACAACAGATACTTTATCCTATATCTATACTTACTTATTGATCCAGAGGAAGGCAAACAAAAAACCCCATTAAGGGGAAAAATTAATTCCTTCCTGACTCCAAGAATTGGCAATCGGTTCAATCCCTGGATCAACATCCTTCCCATGTATACTAATTTGGTATATCCCTGTATACCTTTCCCATCTAAAAAGATGTCCAACCTTTTTTGAACAAATCTATTGTATCTGCCATCACAGTCTCCGTGGGTTATGAATTCCACATTTTAACTGCCCTTACTGTAAAGAACCCTTTCCTTTGTTGCTGGTGAAATTTCCTTTCCTCCAACCTTAAGGGATGGCCCCAAGTCCTTTGTACTGCCCGTGGGATGAATAGTTCTTTTGAAAGCTCCTTGTATTGTCCCTGAATATATTTGTATATACAGGTAGTTATCATATCCCCTCTTAGACGCCTCTTTTCTAATGTAAATAAATCTAATTTAGCTAGCCTCTCCTCATAAGTTAGAATGTCCATCCCCTTTATTAATTTGGTGGCTCTTCTCTGCACTCTCTCTAGTTCCATAATGTCTTTTCTTAGGATTGGTGCCCAAAATTGTACTCAATTTTCAAGGTGTGGTTTTACTAATGCTTTGTAAAGGGGCATAATTATGTTTACTTCCCTTCCATCCATTGCCCGTTTGATGCAAGATAAGATCTTATTTGCCTTTGCAGCTACTACATGACATTGGGCACTATTGCTAAGCCTGCTGTCTACAAGCACTCCTAAATCCTTCTCCATCAAGGATTCCCCCAATATATCTCCATTTAATTTGTAAGTCGCCTTTTCATTCTTGCATCCAAATGCATAACCTTACATTTATCTGTATTAAACCTCATTTTCCATTTACCTGCCCAGGTTTACAGTCTCTCCAAGTCCATCTGAAGAGAAATTACATCCTGCTCTGATTCTATTACCTTACACAATTTAGTATCATCAGCAAAGATGGAGACTTTGCTCTCGATTCCAACCTCAAGGTCATTAATAAACAAGTTAAAAAGCAGGGGTCCCAGTACCGATCCTTGAGGTACTTCACTCACGACTTTAGCCCAACCTGGAAAAGTTCCATTTATGACATCCCTCTGTTGTCTGTCCTTTAACCAGTTTTCAATCCAGGTGCATATACTGCTGCGGCAGACTTTATTCTAACAAATCACCGGTTTGTCCCTGACTGGTTCCTGGAATGCGACGCTGTTCACCTGGAGCATGCCGCATTCCTTTTGCGTTCCCAGCCACGGGTCATGCCCGGCTGACGTGCGATTGATGTGTTAATTGATAATGGTTCAGGATTTAATAGGCTGCAATGCTTCCCATGTCTGCCAGATGGCATAAATTCATGACTTGTAATGCGCCGAATCAGTAATGTGTCGGCTTGCAGGTGTTTCGTTTAAAAAAGATACTGTACCACAGTGTGCCATTGTAACTTGGCCTTGGCCTTGAGACTGAAGGAAGAGTTGCAAAAATGTATCAATTTAGGCTTTTCATATTAAAGAAAGACAAAGACCAGTTTCAGTTTCTGTTACACTATTCTCCAGAGACCCGCCCGCCATGAGTGTACAAATGCAGCCCGCTTTCCAAAAACCTGACAGAAGCTACGCTTATTTGATATGGGCCGCGATTAATGCAACAGATGATAAGATGGCAACAGTTGCTCAAATTTATCAGTATTTTATTGAAAACTATGACTTTTACAAATTTTCGCCAACTCCTCATACCTGGAAGCGTGCAGTAAGGAAAAGGTTATGTAGCGATCCCTGTTTTCACCGTATTGAGCCCCAATTTGTTGGAGGGTATTGGTGTGTGTCACCGGATTTTTCCCATATCTATGATCATGGAGGCGGCAAAAGGCGAAGGGTCATGTTAAAACCAACTAAGAAACGACAGTCGCTGCCAAGCAGTGCACCAGCACCAGCACCAGCACCTGCTTCCAATGACGGTCCCACCGTCAGTGACAACCCTGAGCCTGAGTCTGAGTTGGATTTTGCGTGCAGTTTGGATGAAGCTTGCATGTACCTAAGCGATTTGCCGCCTCACCTGCTGACTACAGGTGGACTAGTCCCGCTGCAAACTATCGACGTGGATGATGAAGAAAGCTGGACCGGCAGTGGACCGGCACCGGGACTAGCTGAATGGGAAATTCAATGGTGAGAACTGTATTGTTGCCGTATTATTTTGGTGGGGCTGGCTGGGTACTTCTTTAGGGGGCTGACCATTACTGTACATTAAAACATTTTTTTTTTGTTTTTCCTCAGAAAAGAAAATGGCTAATGGGGGGATTTCGATGGATAGTATTGTACTGTATGCTGATGTTTTCCTGCCGTACAGTATACTGTGTAATAAACCTGAAAAAATAAAACTATGCATTTATTCTACATGTTCAGTATTGTTTCATTATGTGTCTTCTACAGTATACTGTACAGTGGTATACAGTGCCTAACATCTGGGGGCAAAAATAATTTTATTTCTAGGTGCCCTAGAACAGAAGTTCCCACGCCAATTGTCCGTGAACTTGACCGAGGCCCTAAGTAGTTCCCACGCCAATTGCGCAAATATAATGTAAAATAACCCGTTCTGTGGGTCTGAGCGGGTCGAAAGTCGCCTGGTCCTCATGCGGAAGGACCCTTGCCATAGTGGCTAAATATCAGCCTTGCACGACCCACGGAACCGGAGATCAAACAATACAGTTTAAAAGCACATTACCAAAGTGGCTTTTTTTCTGCCATGCAAGTCAATGGCAGAAACCTGAAATTTAACATTACCCTGACTCCGTTCTGTTGCCATGAGAGGGTCGTAATTTTCCATGCAACCCTGCCGCAACTAGGACTACATGGTGACCGAATCTGGGCCCTCTAGGTTGAACAGAACCGGAGTTGTGGGTTCCAGGTTTCTGCTCATTCTGACTTAGCCGGTTCAAAGCTTTGTCTGCCATTACGCTCAATGGTAGGACCCTCCTCGCCGGCGTGACCCTTTCTCACCGCCATTACTGCTCGGAACCTGTTGGGGTCAAGTGAGGGGGTTCCTAATATCTGGGAGCAAAAATAATTTTATTTCTAGGTGCCCTAGAACAGAAGTTCCCACGCCAATTCACGCTCATTGCTCTTTTTTTACAATGTTGCGGATTTTGCGGCTGTGCGGTCTGGCAGTAAAAACACAGTGCAGCAAGCCTCTACATTTGTTACACTGTCAAAGGAGCAAATGGAAACAGAAGTTCCCACACCAATTTCCCTAGTTCCCATGCCAATTGCGTGACCAGCCAGTAAAAAAACAGTGCAGCAAGCCTCTACATTTGTTACACTGTATTTTGTTATACAGTACAGTACTATCTAAGGAGCAAATGGAAACAATGCACAGTACAGTAAGACAAATCAACATGTTCTTTTATTGGTGCAGTCAGTTCAAAAACATTTATTTACAAATACAATGTTGAAACATTTTAAGTAACATCTCCTTTATTAAAGAAACACAGTACTGTATACAGTACAGTACAGTGGGATGGTGCGCAACACTGTTAGTCAGACCTGCACCAGTTCAGTCCTAGAGGGCAGCAAACAGAGCAGGTTTTCAGGGCAACATTGAAAACCGTGCCTGTTTGCGGCCCACAGGGACTGGAGTTGTGCATGTCCTGTGTAAAAAAACCACACAACAACATCTCCTTTGTTTAAGTACAGCAGGTACTGGAGGGCAAAACATGTGCAGTACAATACAGTTCAGCACAACAGTATGGTCTCACTGAAAGTCCTCCACATTGTCCATCCATGGCCGATTCCTTGCATGGCGCAAAACGCCATTAATGCAGTCTCGAACGCCTTTCATTACAGGATCTGTAACTGGATAAAAGCGCCGCAATTCTTCCACAATTTTTTTCCTTAAATTGGCAGGAAGGGCCTTTTTTTGGCGATTCCCATCGTAGTTCACTTTGAACACCCACTCGCAGTACAACGTGTAGGGAACATGGTGCTTAAAAATGATCAAGGCATACTTGTGGGGTGCACCAGCACTCCTCACCCTATACTTCTCCCTGAGCGCCGGTGGCAGATCGCACAGGGTGATGTCGGGCACTGTTTCGATGCGAGCGGGTGTAGGTCTTTTGGGAACAGGTGTGCTTGAGGCGACGGGCGATGGTAGATTGTCTGGGAGGAAGCTTTCCTCCGGTCGTGGTCGCCGGGTTGTCTCCTGGCGTGGTCTTGACGGGGTTGTCATGTCCTCCTCAATGGCATACATGTACACTGCATCTTCTGGTGGAGGGGGGGCGCTTGGTGATGGAAGGGGGTCGAAGGTCCCATTCATCACATCCATGTCACCCCCCTGCTCCAGCGTCGGGGAAACAGGGGCATTAACACCGACCAAATAATGTATGCCCGCTATGTCAGCCTCTATCTTCTCCATCCGTCGATCCATCCGTTGTTCTATTTGTAGCATCCGTTGCTCCATTTATAGCACCCGCTGCTCCACATTTAGCATTGTCTCCAGAAGAAGATCTATCTTTGACAGCACAATAGAGTTCCCGGGGAGATCCACAGTTATCCCATTCAGGATCCGGTCTAATGAGCTGCTTGTGCATGGCGTCTGGACATCTGGGGGCATGGGTGCAATGGAGGATGAGATGGGGGTTCCATGGACAGTAGCGGCATCGATGGAGAGTGGAGGAGGTGACCTGTGGATACCCGGTAGAGGAGAAGCGACAGCATCGTCGAAGAGGGATGGAGATGGTGACCTTTGGATTTCCGGGCGAGAAGCAGAGTCGTCTAAGCGCAAAGGAGACCGTGACCCGTGGATTTCAGAGGCGGCAGCGTCATCAGATGGAACCGGAGAAGATGGGGGTGGAAAAGACGGGATGAAGATTTCCGGGATTTCCGGGACAGCTACAGCAGAGTTGTCGAAGCATATGGGAGGAAGTGGTCTGCGGATTCGATGGGTTGGCTGCCATTCGTTTTGCGTAGAGAGCGTATTAGCATATATCTTCTTCACATAATAAGGCTGACGTCTAAGAAAACCCTTAGCCTTTGGGGTCAGCAGAAGGTTTTCTTTATTGGCATTAGCCTGTCGCTTTGCCCTTGGCGTGGAAACGGCTGCCGCCTTTCGCTTTTTCTGCATGACAGGCACGGCAGAGGTGAGTGAGTTCTTGCGTCCATAGAACCGGGGATGCTCCATGGAAGCAGGAGGCACAATGCAGTATCTGGACAAGGGCAAGTTCATATAAAGATCAGCGAGTGGTGGGCTATGCAAAGTGTGTGACCTTTTATGCATGGCGACCAGGTACAGGTGTTGAAAGTGGGCGTACTCAAATGTGAGTCATTAACGTATAAATACACCATCCATTTTGTGGATTCACTGCACATAGAATACACATCGACTAAACATCGAATATACATTCTTGTGTTTGTATTTCTTTCCACTCGCATCAATGCCTGTTAAAAAGATTTCCAAGGATCTCAGCATGCGAATTAAGGAGATGTACACGAGCGGACACCGAATTGCTGATATCCAACGCTGGTTAGCTACTTCTGGCCTCGTTGTGCCAGCAGCCACCGTGTGCTATCATGCATACGGAAAAAACAGAGACCGCAAAAATTCACCAAGGGTAACTAACGCGTAAGTATATTTATAAAACTTAACAAATAAACAAAATATAGAAAACTGTACTGTACTGTACATCTACAGTACAGTTCTGTATCTACTGTAATACTGTTGTTATTTCTGTTGATTTATATTACAACATACTGTACAGTAGTTTGTCTATTTATATTTATAGTACAGCAGTATACATTTTTTGTATATTTCAATTAATCTTACAACGGTATATATAGGATGTATATTTATATTACAACAGTATATTTATTTTGGATATTTATATTAATAGTACAACAGTATATATATTTTGTCTATTTATTTTTATCGTACAGCAGTATACATCTTTTGTATATTTCAATTAATCTTACAACGGTATATATAGGATGTCTATTTATATTTATATTACAACAGTATATTTATTTTGTATATTTATATTTATAGTACAACATTATATATATATTTTGTCTATTTATATTTATAGTACAGCAGTATACATTTTTGGTATATTTCAATTAATCTTACAACGGTATATATAGGATGTATATTTATATTACAACAGTATATTTATTTTGGATATTTATATTAATAGTACAACAGTATATATATTTTGTCTATTTATTTTTATCGTACAGCAGTATACATCTTTTGTATATTTCAATTAATCTTACAACGGTATATATAGGATGTCTATTTATATTTATATTACAACAGTATATTTATTTTGTATATTTATATTTATAGTACAACATTATATATATATTTTGTCTATTTATATTTATAGTACAGCAGTATACATTTTTGGTATATTTCAATTAATCTTACAACGGTATATATAGGATGTATATTTATATTTATATTACAACAGTATATTTATTTTGTATATTTATATTTATAGTACAACAGTATATATATTTTGTCTATTTATATTTATAGTACAGCAGAATACATTTTTTGTATATTTTAATTAATCTTACAACGGTATATATAGGATGTATATTTATATTTATAGTACAATACAACAGTATACATTTTTGTATATTTAAATTTACTGTATATTACAACATTACATTTATATACATTTTATATTGCTGTATATTAATAAAACAATATAATGTC
Source organism: Ascaphus truei (assembly GCF_040206685.1). NCBI lineage: Eukaryota > Metazoa > Chordata > Amphibia > Anura > Ascaphidae > Ascaphus > Ascaphus truei. Next base: position 59,174,123 of record NC_134493.1, on the reverse strand, counting down.
TTTACATTGTAGGTAGACAACTCTTCTGGTGGACAAAATTAGTGAGGAGAATGATGAGAGGAGTGCATTAAGGGTTAAAAACACTCTGCAGGAAAAGCACAATCTGACTGTATCCGAGACCAGCATAAAGAAGATGAGACGCAGCATTGGATGGAAATATGGACGTGTGAGGTTAGTACTGGACAGTACAGAAGGTAAAAGTGTTGTTTCGCAAACTGTACTGCACTGTGCCGCTAAAAATTTTTATTCCTTGTCATTACAGAGCGTACCCCATGATACGGGACGCAAACAAAATCAAAAGAGTGCTCCAGGCCCAGGCATGGATCGACAGCGGGGAGACTTTCCAGGATTGCATCTTCACTGATGAGTCTACTGTGTCGCTGGAGTGATTTGCAAGCTTTGCGTTCCACAAAAAAGGCCGCATATCTTTGAAGCCGCGGCCAAAACACCCTGTGAAGCTGCATGTGTGGGGTGCCATCTCTAGGCGTGGACCGGTATGCATTGTCATCTTTGAAGGTAAAATTTATCAAATATAATGTCGCCTAATGCACTGTACTTGACTAGTGTTGCCTTACCGTATGCACTGTACTATTGTGCAGTTATTTGAGCACTTTTCTTTTCTTGCTATAGGAATCATGAATAAAGCTTTCTTCCAAGACAACATTGTGCCCGAGATAGTGCAATACATCAGACGCGACTTCACCAATGGTCACCGCTTCTACCAGGACAACGATCCCAAGCACACCGCGTCAACGACGCATATCCTTGAGCGCGGCATCAACTGGGTGAAGACGCCAGCGGAGTAAGTACAGAAGACCGTGTCCCATTTTTGTTCCCCACTGTTTTTAGCTCTTAAACCAATTGTCCTTTCTTTCCAATGACAGATCGCCAGACTTCAATCCGATCGAAATGGTTTTGCATCAGCTGAAGGACCATATCCGGAAAGTGGCGAAATCATCCAAAAAGGACGAGTTGTTGAAAGGCATATTGAGTTTTTGGAACGATGTACTCACCGTGGAACGCTGCAATAAATATATAGACCATATTGCCACTGTGTTGCCCATTGTCATCGCGCGTAATGGGCAAGCATCAGGAAAGTAGTACAGTGCTGTAGTATTGTAAGTACAGTATGATACAGGTAAGTATGGCACAGATTTTATCTTTCCAGATAGTCAGAGTATACAGTAGTTCCAGTATACAGTAGACTAGTTTGACAGTACTACAGTAACTGCCTACTAACTGCTCCATTTTTTTCTTTCCAGAGAAAGCTGCACCAGCCACCTACAGTAGTTCTGCCATAATACAGTACAGTACGCACATACAGTACAGTACAGTAACTGAACTAAGTTTTTGTTTTCTTGTCGTTCCAGGAAAAAGGATGGCCTAGGGGGAGATAGGGGCGTTGTGTCCCATCAAATCTGCTTGTACAGTCAAATGTACAGTATATAAACAGCAGTAATGATGTACACAAAACCTCTCCTCTCTCAATGAACTACTGTACTGCAGACAGAATGAGGAAAAGATAAAGAAGGAAAAATAATATTACTATACAGTGTATACAGTAGTATATATATTATACAGTACATTACAGTACTGTATATAGTATTAAATCATATTCTTATAAATGTGCATTACTCATGTTTCCCCATGTTTTACAAATGTAAAGAACTTAATAAAGACTGCATTATGTATTATTCTCTGGAGGTGTGTGGATGAAATAGTTAGCAGCACTGTAATTTCAAAATGCAGTACATCATAAAAATAATTTAATTAAGGCTGCAGTATGTATTATTGTGTGTTGATGGTTAGGATTGCTGTGCACTTGAAATGTTTCAACATTGTACAGTATTTGTAAATAAATGTTTTTGTACTGACTCCACCAATAAAAGAACATGTTATATTTATATATTTATATATTTTTATTTTAAAGATATTAAAGAATGTACTGTATTTAATTTAAAACATGTGACTGTAAACCATACTGACTGACACATGTTTTCACACCCTGATGAAATACAGTATCAGTTTACGCTCAATTCTCACAGTGCTGTGCACATCACAGTCAGATTTACATTTCAAATTCGAGAGGGGATTTTCCAAAGCAGGCCTCTAAGGGTTGGGGGAGGGGGATGGTGTGATTAGATGCAGGCGCAATGAGCCTTTGTAGCTCGGCTATGGGTGGATTAAGAACACAATGGCAATATGCAGAAAGTTAACGACCCAGTGGTGAGAGGGGGTTGTTAGGATAGGGTGACTCAGCAAATTGACGCTTGGCTAGGGAGGGATTAAAAACTCTGGAGGTGTGTGGCTGAAATAGGTAGCAGCACTGTAATTTCAAAAGGCAGTTCATCATAATAATTTGATGAATAAACCCCCAAAGACAAGCCCCAAATACGGTACATAAAATGCAAGTCACTTTAACTCCCTGTGCCCCATGCACCAAAAACAAACAGATTTTATATAGAGTACAGTATATATACTGTATACTGTATTATAAATTAATATTCATACAGTGTAAACGTCCATTTTTCAGGTATCTCCATGTTTTACAAATGTTTTGTAAACGTTTCTCCGATTTCAATGTGGCAGAAGAATTTAATAAAGGTTGCAGTACTGTATGTATTATTGTGTATTGATGGTTATAATTGCTGTGCACTTGAAATGTTTCAACATTGTACTGTATTTGTAAATAAATGTTTTTGTACTGACTCCAGCAATAAAAGAACATGTTCATTTATCTCAAATTGTTTCCATTTGCTCCTTTGACAGTGTAACAAATGTAGAGGCTTGCTGCACTGTGTTTTTACTGCCAGACCGCACAGCTGCAAGATCCGCAACATTGTACAAAAAGAGCAATGAGCGCGCAATTGGCGTGGGAACTAGGTCAATTGGCGTGGGAACCTCTGTTCTAGGGCACCTAGAAATAAAATAATTTTTGCCCCCAGATTTTAGGAACCCCCTAACTTGACCCCAACAGGGTCCGAGCAGTAATGGCGGCGAGAAAGGGTCACGCCGGCGAGGAGGGTCCTACCATTGAGCATAATGGCGGACAAAGCTTTGAATCGGCTAAGTCAGAATGAGCAGAAACCTGGAACCCACAACTCCGTTTCTGTTCAACCTAGAGGGCTCAGATTCGGTCACCATGTAGTCCTAGTTGCGGCAGGATTGCATGGCAAATTGCGACCCTCTCGTGGTAACAGAACGGAGTCAGGGTAATGTTAAATTTCAGATTTCTGCTATTGACTTGCATGGCAGAAAAAAAGCCACTTTGGTAATGTGCTTTTAAACTGTATTTTTGGATCTCAGGTTCCGTGGGTCGTGCAAGGCTGATATTTAGCCACTATGGCAAGGGTCCTTCCGCATGAGGACCAGGCGACTTTCGACCCGCTCAGACCCACAGAACGGGTTATTTTACATTATATTCGCGCAATTGGCATGGGAACTACTTAGGGCCTCGGTCAAGTTCACGGACAATTGGCGTGGGAACTTCTGTTCTAGGGCACCTAGTAATAAAATTCATTTTGCCCCCAGATGTTAGGAACACCCTCACTTCACCCCAACAGGGTCCGAGCATGTACAGTACTGTACTTTAAAATAAATTAAATATGCAATTTTACTATTACTGCGGGCAGACAGACTGTGTAGGTTGAACCGCGAAGGTATTAGACTTCAAAGACAACAGCTCGCAAACGCCCCCATGCGTTTTTACACGGCATTGCAGTATTGCAGCCAGCGGGAATAAAATGCTTAAATCACAGCCGGGAAAATAACGCAATACACTCCGGCCGATAACGATACAAAACCGAACATCACCGGGATATTCTGAAATTCGCGGAACTAGCCGAGTTAGAATAAAGTTGGTCGCCTTTGTATTATTACTGAATCCAATTTTCTTTATTTTGTACACCAACCTCTTGTGTGAAACCGTATCAAAAGCCTTTGCAAAATCTAAGTAGACCACATCAACTGCATTACCCTGGTCTAAATTCCTACTTACCTCCTCAAAGAAACAAATAAGGTTAGTTTGGCATGATCTATCCTTCATAAATCCATGCTGACTATTACTAATAATTTTGTTTTCCATTAGGTATTCCTGAATATTATCCCGTATTAAACCTTCAAGTAGTTTCCCTACTATTGAAGTCAGGCTTACAGGTCTGTAATTCCCCGGGTGTGATCTAGCTCCCTTTTTAAATATAGGCACCACATCTGCTTTACGCCAATCTTGTGGTACTGAGCCTGTGGAAATGGAGTCCTTGAATATTAAATATAATGGTTTTGCTATTACTGAGCTTAACTCCTTGAGAACTCTTGGATGTATGCCATCGGGGCCAGGTGCCTTATTTACTTTAATTTTTTCAAGTCGCTTATGAACTTCTTCCTCAGTTAACCAATTGGTCATTAATATGGAGGTTGTGGCTTCCTCCTGTGGCGCTACTATTGAACTTGATTCTTCCCTGGTAAACACAGAGGCAAAGAATGTGTTTAATACCTCTGTTTTTTCCTTATCTCCAATAATCTGCCTACCCATCTCACACTGAAAGGGTCCTATATTTTCTTTTCTCATTTTTATGTTATTAAGGTACTTAAAGAACTTTTTAGGGTTGACCTTACTTTCCATTGCAATCCTTTTTTCATTATCCATTTTTGCTAATTTAATTGCCCTTTTGCAATTTTTGTTACATTCCTTATAATTCTGATACGATGTCTCTGTCCGTTCTGACTTAAAGAATCTAAACGCCTTCCTCTTCTTGTCAATTTCCTCCCCTACCTGTTTATTTAGCCACATTGGTTTTGACTTATTTCTTTTATACTTATTACCTAAGGGTATACACTGATAAGTGTGCTTTTCTAACAATGTTTTAAACATCTTGTTATATTTCCCTGGTCACACATTTTGGAGGGAGCGCCCAGGTTTTCCCCTGTTCCCTTGTTGGGTATCTGTGTGTTTAAATATAAATAGGTCATCATAATTCATATGCATAGTGTGTGATGGTGAGGAGTTAACCAGGCTCTCTAATAAAGGTTAGGCCCATTTGGTTACCTCTGATCCATGTTTTGGGGTTCAAGAGTGTCAGCTCTTGAACTCAACCGTTGTATTTGCATCATGTATCATTATGCGACAATAAAGATGATCTGTGTTTTTCATGCCAGCGAGCAGGGATTGCTAGGGCATGAGTTTCCGGGTATGTCAGCGAGCAGGGATTGCTAGGGCATGAGTTTCCGGGTATGCCAGCGAGCAGGGATTGCTAGGGCATGAGTTTCCGGGTATGCCAGCGAGCAGGGATTGCTAGGGCATGAGTTTCTGGGTATGCCAGCGAGCAGGGATTGCTAGGGCATTAGTTTCCGGGTATGCCAGCGAGCAGGGATTGCTAGGGCATGAGTTTCCGGGTATGCCAGCGAACAGGAATTGGTAGGGCATGAGTTTCCGGGTATGCCAGCAAGCAGGGATTGCTAGGGCATGAGTTTCCGGATATGCCAGCGAGCAGGGATTGCTAGGGCATGAGTTTCCGGGTATGCCAGTGAGCAGGGATTGCTAGGGCATGAGTTTCCAGGGGGGGTTTGAGGAGAAAGTGTTGTCAGAATGTGCCAAGGTAGATGGGGTCTGGAGTTGCTGGTTACCCCACAAATGTGGAGATATGTGATAGAAATAACCGCTCTTCCTTCAATTCTATTTATGTGTTTTGTTAAACATGACATGGTGCATGAGGATAGGTATACAGAGTACGAGGTGGGTCAAAAAGAAGATGCAAAATATTCCTCCACTGGTTGCAGTCTAGTTTGTCAGGTATCATCTGGACAAATAGTCCATGCATATTCTCAGTATATGTAATGGCTTGATATTGAAGCTAAATCAGGAACCCAGTTAAAATAAAATAATAAAACTTTATTACATCAAAATAATAAGTGACTCTGTGCCTTTATTTACAGTGTATATTATTTAAAATCCCTTCAGGGGTTGGGTAGAATATAAGTTCCAAATACCAAGTTTATAACTTATAACACATTAAATAGTGTGTCTATGGTGAGGTAGCTTATATCTACTGAGACATCTCAAAATAAGGTAGGTACATGGAATATATAGATATAGTTTACTGAATATGCTATAAGGGGTCCCTAGGTTATGGGGGATACCCAGTTACTGTCCAGGTCACCCAGAACCTATATAGGGGTCCATGGGTTCTCCAACCATAGATAAGGTTGTAAAGGGATTTAAAAGTCCAGTCTAATTTTATTTGATAGTGTGTGGGGAATATAGGCGAATAGAAAATAAAGTGCAGCTTTTTACTGTATTCCCCAAACCCAAAGACATGAGACATATAACAGTATTTTTATTAACATTGGTTTAATATAAGATGTACTGTTGTGCACGGTATTATGAGCTGGGACTTTCAGAACCAATTTTCTGAGTGAGCCACATGGGCTACCAACTAGTTTTAACTGGCTTTATGGCATTTAACCCTTAATAACTGGTTATAGGCGATGCTAGTGGATCTGTGTAAATGTGAGATGGGGGGAAATGGATGTTGGCAGGAAAGCGGTTATTCTATCCCAGGGAGTGTTTGGCTTTCATACAATTGGGTAGGTTCGGTGACAGGATTTCTGTACCTGAGAAGGAACCTGATCTCAAAGGGATTTAGGATCAAAAACCCACCTGCAACTACGCACAATTCACATTGAGAACATGAAGAACTCTGCAAGCGGACAAGCGGGAAACTAAGAAATTAACCTGTTCATTAACTATATAGGAAGAAATGTATATTACAAACCAAAACCTGACTGTACTCCATACCCTGCAAATGCAGAGGATTGCAAACACCGGTCAGCTGGAAAAGAGAAGCAAGCTCTGCACAAGAGACTACAGTGGGACGTTATCAGGAAGAGACAGATGAGACTACAGTACAATGCGTCTCTCAGTATGGCAGCAGGCAATGGGCAGAACATGAGTGGGATGGGTTAGGCCGGGCTCCCTTAATAAATAAAGGCAAAGCTCAGCCAGCTGTCTCCCTGCCATGTCAGGTCCCTGCATTTACAGAGAAATACCCCAGAAAAGTCTCCCTATTCAGCACACCACAGAATTGATGATTGATGCAATTAAGTTCAAACATTACATTTAATAACGATCAGTGTAAAATATACCGCTTATACAAGTGCGTAAACCAAACTAAGGTACAGTAACAGGCCTAGGTGTCACTATATATGCCTGCCTGGTAATACTCACGGGACAAAAAGCACCTGGTGTAAAGTAACCATCCCTGGCTGGGTACCTGCACTCACCTGCGCAGGTATGTATATGAAATGACTCGCCCCAGCATAAATACATTACACAAAAACAATTGCTTGTTGTGTCTTTGAGAGAATTAAATTCACTACATGTCTTCAGCAGACCACAGACCTAACAGTTCATAGGGTCATTTTAACACATATCTTGAACTAATGTGTCAGGTTGTACAAAACATTGCTTACGGATTTGAGCACATTATGAATAATGTGTTACCCCTATGCTTAACCATATAAGTGTCACATTTAAGACACAGCGATTTAGCTAAACCTATCAGGCATGTGTACTTCTAAAATATTCACTAATGTCTGGTTGATGATTAATCAAATACACAAAGTGCTCGACCTCTCAAGACTGCTGCAGAACACTTTATAATAATATTCTTTTTATGCATTAGATACTTATTTAAGACCAGAATTAATTTAAATTGCAGCAGATGCTTTAAATACATATACACTCAAAACAAGGTATTGCGCCTATGATTAACACTATAAGTATCTTATTTAGGACACACCTGTTTTAAGTATGAGGTACTCCTTGACGAAGTGTATTTTGTACACGAAACGCGTAGGAGCGTGTTTACCTCCTTTTTTATGATGGATCAATAAAGATATATTTTTTATACCTCCCCTTGGGACCCGCTCCCCTGGCTGTGCGCACGTTTCTCTCTCTCTTCAGGACAAGCACACGTCACGTGGCGGCTCGCCTATCAGGACACACAGGACAGGGGTATCTGTGAGTACTACTCTTCTCATTCCCTACAATCGTTTAATGTGAGTCCAGGGACTCCAATGTGGGTTTGATTGTGGTTCTGACCATTTATCTCACCCTTCAGGGATCATTGGCCGGTTTGGGGACTTTACTTCACCATTTATCTCACCAACCCCGGTGTCCTATCCGGCTCATGTGGAACCCCACACATCTCATATAACCGAAAGGATCCAGCGTTTGAGCGCACTTGTCACTAATTGTTGGATTGCAGCTGTATGATATACTGATACCCCCCCAAACCCCTTCTACAAGTCACCCCTGAGGTTCCCCTCTCCGGTGTGCCAGGCAGCCTCAGCCATTGGCTGTATGACCCCTGCTGAGATGAGCTCCTCTGAAGAGGTTTAAATTCCAGACTGAGCGTGACCCTCTGTAACCCCTTCTGTGCTGGATTCCCTCCTATTTTTACATTTAGTTAGGCGAGGGCCAGTCCTGTGATTGGCTGAGGATTAAAACATCTCTGATTGGTATAAATACCCCATTGGGGATAATGGGCAACAAAATCTTTCAAAGCCCCTGCCTGGTTTTTCAGATTCAGATGCTGGGATCTCTCTTTGGAAGACGTTGGTCTGTGCAGTTGTCCCTCTGCCCTCGCACCATCCCAAGGACTTTATTCCCGTACCCCCGGGTGGAACTGAACAGCTTGTAAGTTTCAAAGAGAAATGTTTTTATTTCTACTACCCTCTCCCTTTTATTTACTGATGCTGACTGTGTTATATATTTTGTGTACTGTACCCTCTAGATTAAACTCTTGTTTGATTGCTCTATTGTCATCACTGAGTGTTAGCTCACATGATTTTGTGTAACTTGTGATGTACTGTATATTGTGATATTTACTCTGACACTACAACCCAGTGAGATCAGGCTGGGGTTGTTACTGTATGTGTCTTGTGATTCAGTAACTTGCTGTGTGCTCTCTGTGAGCTCTGGGACTCTCTGGGTTTAGTGGAGATCCCAGTGCTCCAGAGACAACCAGGTTAATAGAGGTAGGGTTAGGATCATTGGGGTGTATGTACAGGGATTGTAATAACTGTGTTGTTTGAGTTCTGGAATCCGTGGGACCCTCTGTATTCACAAGATACCAAGATAAGAGAAGGCTCACATTAGCCCGTGTGAGTGCATGATCGTACCATTATATTTTAATGGTCTACCAATATACCATCCTTCCCCATATTGTCGCCTCTTTATATATGTGAGTTAACCTTACCCTCTTTTTGTTTATATGAGAGGAAATCCCCCTGGAGGGGCACATCGAATGAACGAGGAAAGCTGAATATACACCAAGAAGAAGAAGTACAAATCCTAGGAGATCACATCATTCCAAGGTGACGGGAAACCCAAAGAAACCCCGATGAGACTGAACTTACACAGGGCCGTGTAAGTTGTATATTCTTTTACCTTTCCACCCACACATACACACCATTGTATGTATACATATTGAGTTTGGTATCCGCCCCATGAACCATCACCTTTATAGCTGTGTAAACTGCTCTATCTATAACGAATACTAGTCAAAATACACTGCCCGTTTCCTATAACTGTGCTCCCCCATTCTTTTTTGTATTGATTTTGAACTGAGCCTGATTCCTGAGTTTTATATTGAGAAGAGGCTTTTCTAACAACTGGGGGTCTGTCGGTCGAAATCTAGGCTCTCGTAGGTGCAGGGAACTCTAAATAAGGGTTTTACCCTGACCTGGACTTAGCCCGGAATCTCCTGGTTCCCAAATCGGCGTGAAGATCCAAACGTCACTGCTCCCTTCTCTTCTGAGAACTTGAACTCTTTTGACCAGGAGCTACCACCGATTCTCTGGAACCAACATTGGCATACAATCTCAGCCGCAACCGCTACGTTCAATTACTGGAACTTGGGCACTAAAAACAGGACTTAGTCTCTGGCGAGCAGACTTTACAGGCTTGAAATCGAAGCCGGTTGCTCTGCTATTCGCGCAAGAACATCTTTGAAAAGCACGCCTGCACTTCTACCGCTAGAAATCTCAAACCTGATTGGCTCAGATGTTTCTTATATTATTTGGAGTTTCATTCATGAAACCATTCATGAAACCCAACAGCCAATCATCTTGTGTGATCTTTCTCAGTAGCCAATCAGAGTCAAGTCAGTACAGAAAGCCGGGTCAGCGGAAAATCTGAAATTGCAAAGGGACATGCTCAAGTTTGCCACCTCCATCCCTGACTATCTCAATGCCACCTGCTGGGTCAAGCTCAACTAAGTCTGGCAGAACAACTGGCAGCCCAGATGACTGCCATTGTGCCCTGGACTTGGGTACTTGAGCCCTTCCCTGCCACCCAAATGACTTTCACACCTCTGGCATCTTCTGGATACTTTAAACTTGTAACAGTTATGCTCACCACTAACCTGGCCGGACTGCGGGGCTGAGGTGGGGATGTGAAAACACCGACCTTAGACCACGAAGCCGGATCCGGGTTGCGAATTCCGTGGTAAAACATAGCCGGGTCAGGACAGGAGAAAGCAGGGTAATCTGTAGACAAGCCGGGGTCAGGGTTGGCGGCATAGGAGTGATGGTCGTGGTCACTAGCATAGGTCAAGGCAGGCGGCATAGGAGCGTAGTAGAGGTCACGGGCTGGGGTCGTCATCAGGAAATCTTCAGCGAGCCGCTTTAGCGTAGAAAGCCGGAAAACTTCAGTAAAGCCGCCTTATCGTAGAAGGGCTTCTGGAAGGAGGGAACAAAAACAGAGAAGAGCGAAGGCCACGGGAACCACTGAGGAAACCAGTGTAGCCGCTTCAGCGTGATGAAGGCGGAGTCTGCCAGGGACAAGATAAGTAGTGCTGGGGCTACTGTGAAAGAGGGCCTAGGCAAGCAGGAGGTTAGGAGCAGGAGACTAAGGTACAAGGATGCCAAGTCAGGCCAAAGAGAGGAGTTTGTGGTAAGCACCGTTACTTGTGAGAGTGTTACAAAGTCCATGTCCAGCAACTTCCTGAGGGAAAGGCAGCAGCTAAATAGCATAGGAAGCCAATCAGGCCAGAGCTGCACAGGAGGCAGCAAGAAGCAGGTGATACCTGATTGCAGGTTTAGGAAGGGCTTGTCTGGAAATTGAATAGCTCTGTAAGGGTGAGTTCCAGCCAAACCCAGGAGCGGAATCCTTACAGAACTCCGATGTCCAGCAGACTTACCGGCACCAACTTGGTAGCCCTGACTGTCTGAACATCGGTTCTGAAAGTCCCAGCTCATTACAGTACACAACAGTACATTACAATGTATTAATAAAATAGACTTTAATACATCCTTAAGCCCTGGCGACCCCAACTACCATGGCACATTCTGACAACACATTCTCTGCAAAACCCCCTTGAAACTAATGCCCTAGCAATCCCTGCTCGCTGGCATGCCCAGAAAGATAAAAACACATCAAATACGTTATTAACGCAAAGTACATGTAAGGCCTTGCTCCCGCTGCCTGCTACAGCGTCCACTGTGGCGGACGCTGCGCTCATGAGAGCCCTCCCCGCAATGGCGCCGGGCCCGCTGCGAGGGGGGGCCGCAGCGCTCCCGCGAGAGCTACTCCTGCTCTCAATAGAATTGAGAGCAGGAACTCGCGTCGAGCGGCTAGGCACGCCCCCCGGCGGTTCAGCCAATAAGGGCGAACCTGCCGGGTGATGTCATGGCCGCGCCCCGTCACTCCTCTGCCACGCCCCCCCCGGTCTCTGCTCCTGCAGTGAGCTGCAGACCGGGGAATCGCCGGAACGTGCAGCCAAAAACGAGGGCGAGCATTACAGCGCCGTGACCGGGGCCTTAGCCTAAAGCATACATTGTTACTTGGCTCAAGAGCTAACTCTCTTGAACCGTTAAACTCGGATCAGGAGCAACCAAAACCCGGCTTCACCTTTATTTAGAGCCTGGTTATCCCCTCACCATCACAATCTCTTCCTTTCAACCCAGAAACTGATGGTGCAAATGCCACCACACCTGCTGGGGCCCTCAAGGTGACAGCTTGGGGTACGATTGGCACCAGGCAGGCAGAAGGTCTCCTGACAGAGACAAATAGTACAAGTGGCCCCAGTGTAGCAGCTTCTCAGCACCACAGCTTCATGGCCCAAAGCGCAATTGGTGCCCTACTAGTACCCCTGATACCGGTCGCAGCAGCGTGTCAGAGGGCAGCAGGCAGCACAGCCACAGAAACTTTGCAGCATCTCTCTGCATGGTCAGCACCAGGACCTCTGAGATCCCGAAGCTAAAAATTCAGGGTACAGATGTTACCCCACCCGCTGACCTTATAGCACTCTACCAGTTCAGGGATGCCTTGTGGAAAAGCTACAAAGTAACTGGCACTTCCAAGGATCTCAATCACTACAGATGCCTGCGGGACATGTGCACAAGGCAAACAAGGCACGCAGAAGCACAATTCCTGACAATCATCTCCAGAACACATGAAACCCAGCTAACTGCTGGAAGGTTATCAGCAATATATTCCAGCCTTCTAACCATCAACACCCAAGTAATATCACTAAGGGGGATATTACTCTGACAAACCCCACTGACATTGCAAATGTATTCAATGATTACTTTGTGGGGTGTGCTACTAACTTATTAGCAAAATTCAGCCCAAACCACAAACCTGAATCTCATCCTGGGAGTACACATATAGCCCCACCCCCTCCCAACACTACCCACAATTTTCAATTTGGCCCAGTATACGAAGAGGAGATTACACAAGCGCTCCTCAAATTAAAACTAAGCAGCCAATGTGGACTTGACTTACTACAATCTAAGTTCGTAAGACTTGGTGCCCCAGCCATTGCCAAACCAATTGCTTCCATAGTCAACTCTATCCTGTCTGCAGGCCATATCCCCAAGACCTGGAAATCTGCCAGAGTTGTCCCAATCTTCAAAAGTGGGGACACAAATATTGTCTCAAATTACAGGCCAATCTCTCTTCTCCCAATCCTATCCAAAGTCATGGAAACATATGTCCACTCCCAATTAAGTGATTATTATACCAAGACAAATTTCCCTAGCCAATTCCAATCTGGCTTCTACCCCAAATACTCCACCGTAACTACCCTGCTAAAAGTTTGCAATGAAATCCAGCGTGGAATGGAACGGGGACAACTCACTGGTGCAATATTCCTAGATTTTGCAAAGGCTTTTGATACTGTTGATCATGCTATCCGGCTTAACAAACTCCAAAGCTCTGGAATAGGGAAGCATGCTTTAAACTGGTTTCAGTCCTACCTATCAGGTAGATCCCAACATGTGTCCATCTCAGGCTCTAACTCCAACCCCCTAGATATCACCTGTGGTGTCCCGCAAAGCTCTGATCTGGGGCCCCTACTTTTCTCAGTGTTAATCAATGATCTTCCGATAGCTTGTAAGGATGCTTCAATACACATGTATGCAGATGACACAATCCTATATGCACACAGCCATAGCCTATCTGACCTTCAACACATACTTCAGTCTGACTTTTGAGACTCGAAAACTGGATTTCCCAAAACAAACTGTTTTTAAACACGGACAAGACGGTAACAATGGTATTTGGGACCAAGACTACATTTTTAAAGCTTCCAGTGACTGAGCTCAAGATCAGAACCAATGCTAACCCCACCCTAACTCCTGTTACTAGTTTTAAATACCTGGCGTATGGTTTGACTCCCACTTAACATTCGGGATGCACATTGATACCCTGACATCCAAAACCAATGCCAAACTAGGTGTACTTTACAGGAACAAATCCTCCCTAAGCCTGCTGGTCAGAAGACGTATTGTACAGCAGATGCTAATGCCAATTACCGACTATGGAGACTTAGTATATGGCTCGGCACCCCAATCCCACCTTAGCAAACTTGATACCCTCTACAATTCAATATGCCGTTTTGTTCCCCAATGCAACAACAACACACATCACTGTGAAATGCTCAAAGAACTAGATTGGTCATCACTCGAGTCTAGGCACAAAGTTCACTTTTCCTGTCTTGCCTTCAAATAATTTCTAGGAAAGCTACCCATCTATCTGAACAAGCTCCTCACCCCTACCACAGCAGCACCTATCACCTGAGATCTGACTCCAAAAGACTGTTCATGGTCTCAAGGCTCAACAAAGTATCCGGTTGCTCCTTCTTCTCTTACCGTGGACCCCAAAACTGGAACAACCTACCAGAGACTCTCACATCCACCACCAGTTTAAGTTCTTTCTAAACTAAGGCTGTCTCATATTTTAATCTGGTCTGTAACTTTTACAAACTCCTATAATATATATTTTCTTTAACTGTGCATGCAATGTCTTGTACTGTAGTGCCGACGGTTATTCTAAAACAAATAAGTGGCAATTACCAAAAAGTACCAGGTACATGCTGGGTACATGCTGCAACATTTCAGTAACATTTCTGCAGAGACTAAAGGCCCATCAGATTAACAGCGGGGGTCCCTGGCCGTCACATTCAAACTGAATGGGACTGCCAGGAACCCCTGCGGTGTTAATCCGATGGGCCATTAGTATATGCAGAAAAGTCACTGAAATGTACCCAGCATGTACCCTGCATGTACCCGGCATGTACCCGGCATGTACCCGGCATGTACCCAGCATGCACCCAGCATGTACCCTGCATGTGCCCGGCATGTACCCGGCATGTACCCAGCATGTACCTAGCATGTACCTAGCATGTACCCAGCATGTACCCAGCATGTACATAGCATGTACCCAGCATGTACCCAGCATGTACCTGGCTAGTTTAAGGCAAGTTTAAGGCAATAAACATTGGCTCGTATGTATATAATGTATGAACCTGTATTTGTAACCATGTATTATTTGTCTTAACTCTGTGCCCAGGACATACTTGAAAACAGGAGGTAACTCTCACTGTATTACTTCCTGGTAAAACATTATATAAATAAATAAATAAAAGTTCCCAGGTGGGCAGACAATGATGGCAGCTAACCCTGCAGAAGAGGCCCTACAGCATAAGCCAGGATGACGGACATGCCTCCTGCCAGTAACTGCTGATGTCCCCAGCATGAATTTCCCTGAGGTAGAGATGCAGCCACGAGTATTAGAACACTTGTACCTGGGAAATTCTGGGAGATTCTGTGGCAGTCTCACAGTAACATTGCCTCAACATTTCTGTGAGATTCTTAATGGCCCATCAGATTAACACAGCGGGGGTTCCCTGCAGTCCCATTCAAACTGATTCAAACTGAATGGGACTGCAGGGATCCCCCGCTGTGTTAATCTGATGGGCCATTAAGAATCTCACAGAAATGTTGAGGCAATGTTGCAGCAATGTTGCTGCATTTACTGAGAGACTGCCCCAGAATTTCCAAGGCAAGAGTTCTAACACTCGTGGCTGCATCTGTAGGGCACATTTTGGAAAATTCTTTGTGTTTCCCTTAATTGGACGGGATGTTTTCATCTCTGATGAAGTCACATTATGTGGAAAAACGTGTAGGATCTAGAAAATACATTTTTGTCCCGCTTCTGAGTAGCTCCCAGCTGTCTTCCTCAGCCTCAGCTGTCTTCCTCAGCTCCCACTGATCATAGCGCATACAGAGAAGACGCACTCCCAGGACCTGCACGTCCTTGTGGAAGGTTACAGCAGCAACCAGGACGCCGGTCTAGGACACTCACTGAGGTAGAGGGATGGCCTCTGCACACCAACGGGGGTCGCCATCCTTTTCCGGAGTATGTCTCC
This sequence comes from Ascaphus truei, assembly GCF_040206685.1. Taxonomy (NCBI): domain Eukaryota; kingdom Metazoa; phylum Chordata; class Amphibia; order Anura; family Ascaphidae; genus Ascaphus; species Ascaphus truei. The sequence continues at coordinate 59,158,410 of NC_134493.1, read as the reverse complement.
ATCCCCAGCAGACCATACAGGCTCCAGCAATCCATCTCCCGAGCTCCAGAGACTGCACTGGAGAGGAACACAGCTGATCACCTACGGAGGCAGTGAGAGACTTGGGTCTCTCAAACACAGGGGAATATATACTTTTTTATTTTGTGAGCACATTCTTTTAACTTGTCTATTCATTTTTCTATATAAAGGATTTGACGCCATGTCTGCGCCCCCTATTCTGTTTTTTTTTAAACCTCTACTGGGCCGTGTAATGCTTTTGAAATGTATATACTGTCTCTCTTATAACTACAATCATTGTTTATCCCAAGGACTATACATCCGAGGGACTGTGGTCTCTTTCATGGGCTACAACTGGAAATTTTAGTTTTTTGGTAAACAAAATAAGTGAACACATTGAAATCCTTTATCCTGTGTGAGGAATATTATTACTTGTTCATCAAGAAACAACTAAGCAAAACGTACATTAATTTATAGATGTTATTGGATTATTAAAGTTTGTGTCATTTTCCTTTTTATTACTGATCAGCTGTAGCTATATGACAATATATACAGTCATCAAGCATTACTTTCACCTTCCTTTCTGATTTGGGTGCATGATATGTATATTATATATTCTTAATATCCCAATAAATGGAATACAGCCATTACTTTCTGATAACTGATAGTGAGATATAAGACACCCCTGTTTGGGACAAGGTTCTATCCCCCACACAGTAACGTGACATAATGTAGACAGGGACACAGGATTCCTTTTACATCCGGGAACATTCCCAAGGATACTGAGGCCTGAATGTAGCAGCAGATACAGAAACGTGTTTAACATGAGAAAATATAAACCCAGGAAAGAGTTAAAATAAAGTGCTAAAGAGTTTCTCAGATGTGAGATCCCCCAAGATACAATGTAAGAAATGTTTCCTCCTCCCATGAGGCTGAGCAGAAATTAGTAACTTTAATTAGTTCCCCAGAAAGGTGGCAGGTGGTAGTAGTGAGCTATATAAGGCAGAGCTGTGTGTGTGTGAGAGACACTGTGCCTCATACACTGAGTCACACAGGTGTGATCACATACAGGTAAGAGATGCACGTGTGGCTGTGTCTAATTCCTAAGAAAGGGCTTGTAGAGACTACAGCAGCAAACATCACATTCTCACCCAGCACAGGAACAGCTACCTCCCCAGTACAGGATGCTCTCTGGTGAGTAATGATACGCAGTACTGATGTATATTTGTGAACAACTACAGCACTAAAATATTATCGCACATGATTTGCACAGATTAGGAATTATTCACTTCTTCATATATAACTCAGGTTTCATGTATTGTTTCTGCTCCTTATTCATTATTCTGTGAGCTGCTTTTTATTCTCTGTTATAATTAAACTGATCTCTTCTCCAGCATTGGTTCATGTGTCTAATTGTGTTACTGTGAATCCTCTCAGCACCATTAATATTGTATTACTGTGCATCCTCTCAGCATGTTTAATATTGTGTTAATGTTTATCCGCTCAGCAACTGTAATATTGTGCTACTGTGTATCCTCTCAGCACCTGTAATATTGTGTTACCGTGTATCCTCTCAGCACCTTTAATATTGTGTTACTGTGTATTCTCTCAGCACCTGTAATATTGTGTTACTGTGTATCCTGTCAGCACCTGTAATATTGTGTTACTGTGTATCCTCTCAGCACCTTTAATATTGTGTTACTGTGTATTCTCTCAGCACCTTTAATATTGTGTTACTGTGTATTCTCTCAGCACCTTTAATATTGTGTTACTGTGTATCCTCTCAGCACCATTAATATTGTGTTACTGTGTATCCTCTCAGCACCTTTAATATTGTGTTACTGTGTATTCTCTCAGCACCTATAATATTGTGTTACTGTGTATTCTCTCAGCACCTGTAATATTGTGTTACTGTGTATCCTTTCACCAAATGTAATATTGTGTCTTTCTTGGATTTCCAATACAGGCGACTTCATGATCAACATAAGCCTGGAAAACCAAACAATATTACATGAATTCTTCCTTCTTGGATTCTCTGATTTCCCAGAGTTTCGGTACATATTATTCCTAATGTTTTACCTCATTTATCTCATGACTTTGACCGGAAACCTTCTCATTCTTGTTCTTATCCACAATGACTCCCGTCTTCACACCCCAATGTATTTCTTCCTTGGTAACCTGGCGTGTTTGGACGCCGGCTCTTCCTCTGTCACTGTCCCTCGGATGCTCACTGACTTACTCACTGAATTTAGGACAATTTCCCTAACAGCTTGTAGAGCTCAGGTGTTTTTCTTCATTTTTTTTTCCTGTTCTGAGATCTTCCTGCTGGCAGGGATGTCCTATGACAGATACGTTGCCATCTGCCACCCTCTGCATTACAGTCACGTCATGTCTTGGGAAGTCTGTTCCCAACTGGCATCAGTGCTGTGGGCTCTTGGATTCTCCAACTCATTGATACAGACACTTTGTACACACAGGTTAACCTTTTGTGGCCCAAATATCATACAGGGCTTCTTCTGTGACCTGCCCCTCCTGTTACAGCTCTCGTGCACTGACACCTTCATAAACATCCTGACCATATTTCTTGCAGCGTTATTTATAGCATTACCTGCCTTATTAATCACTTTTATCCCATACATAGAGATTTTTCAAACAATCCTGAGGATCCCGACCAAGGAAGGGAAACACAAAGCTTTCTCCACCTGCGCGTCTCACCTGTCTGTGGTGTTTATCTTTTATGGAACACTTTTATTTACATATTTACGTCCCGCACCAAGTCACCCTGGGATAGGTGATACTCTGGTGTCTGTTATTTATACAGTTATTACCCCTTTATTAAACCCCTTTATTTACAGTCTGAGAAACAAGGACCTCAAAGGAGCACTTAGAAATACTCTGCACAAACACTTTCACATAGGAACAGACATTAGGCAGAGTTTATAGATGAATTCTGGATTGTATTGTATTGTATGTCTTTATTTATATAGCGCCATTAATGTACATAGCTCTTCACAGTAGTAATACACGGGGTAATAAATTAAATAACAGATAATTTAAATAACAGGTCATGGGAATAAGTGCTTCAGACATAAAAGTAACATTAAGGAAGAGGAGTCCCTGCTCCGAGGAGCTTACAGTCTAATTGGTAAGTAGGGAGAACGTACAGAGACAGTAGGAGGGCATTTTGGTAAGTGCGTCTCCAGGGGGACAAGCTTTATGTATCATGTGTCCAGTATTATCCACAGTGCTATTCATATGCTTCTTTAAGCAAGTGTGTCTTAAGGTTTGTCTTAAAGGTGGATAGAGAGGGTGCTAGTCGGGTTTTGAGGGGAAGGGCATTCCAGAGGTGCGGGGCAGTCAGCGAAAAAGGTTTAAGGCGGGAGAGGGCTTTAGATACAAAGGGGGTAGAAAGAAGACATCCTTGAGAAGAATGGAAGAGTTGGGATAGTGCATAACGAGAAATTAGGGCTGAGATGTAAGGAAGGGCAGAGAGTGTAAAGCTTTAAAAGTGATGATGAGAATTGAGTGTGAGATGCAGGATTTGATCGGAAGCCAGGAGAGGGATTTCAGGAGGGGAGACGCAGAGACAGATTTAGGAAAGAGCAGAGTGATTCTGGCAGCAGCGTTTAGGATAGATTGTAGGGGAGGCAGGTGAGAGGCAGGAAGGCCGGACAGCAGGAGGTTACAGTAATCAAGACGGGAGAGAATGAGGGCCTGAATCAGAGTTTTCGCAGTCAAGTAACAGAGTAAAGGGCGTATCTTTGTGATATTGCGGAGGAAAAAGTGACAGGTTTTAGAAAAGTTTTGAATGTGAGAGGAGAATGTGAGAGAGGAGTCGAGTGTGACCCCTAGGCAGCGTGCTTGGGCTACCGCATGAATGATAGTACTTCCATCAGTGATGTGGAAGGAGGTAGTAGGGCCAGGTTTAGGAGGAAGTATAAGGAGCTCTGTTTTTGCCATGTTGAGTTTAAGGCAACTGAGGGCCTCCAGGATGATATAGCAGAGACATTCAGAAACTTTGGTTTGTACAGCAGGTGTAAGGTCAGGGGTTGAAAGGTAAATGTGTGTGTCGTCATTAAGGTGTATGGTAAAGGGTTGCAATAAATCCATTGGAGATCAACCACTGAACAAGTTTATCCCTCTAAGAGCATTAACTATTTAGTGGTTTACTTTCATCAAATATCCAGATGTGTTGGTGAAGCAGTATTAGGGATTCACACCTGGATTTGAATATTTCTGCACAGAGGTGATATTGTTTGCATGCATTGTGCGATATTACACAGTTTTTGTATTTTCTATTTTCATGTAATGCACTGAGCACAAGTGAAGACCAGCGCCACAACTTCTTTTCCACAAGGACATGCAGAGACACTGATACTCACTACCTGTGTGTACATTTGCTTTCATCCATGTATAGCCTTGCCTCCCGGGAGCTACTTCTTTTTCCTGGGCCTTTCCAGTGTCAGTCCTGTTAGTGCAGGCAGTGGAAAGGTTAATTCCTTCTGTAGGCCTGTGTGTGTTACATCCTTGTATGATGTAATCAGTATCCAAGGGCGGGCCTAGCAACTTCTGAGAATGTCAATCTGATGGGTGGATATTGATTGGAACACACCCTGTATGTGAGGGCCTATCAGTATCCAGATCTGGTTTGTTATGAGTCAGAGTTACAGCCACTCCCCAAAGATTATAAATCCTGACATTCTCCCAAATCAAAGAGTTCAGTTCAGTCCAGTTCTGAGAGAAGATGAAGCTATAGGAAAAGAGAGGAGTCTCTTCCTCCCACCCATGAGGGGATGGGAGGGAAGAGGAGCAGGCCTGAGTCAGGGCTCTGACTAGGAGATGGAGGAGGAGTAAAGCAGGCCTGAGCTGGGTATAAGGCTTGGTGCAGGGCACTGCTCTGCGAGTACTAACCAACAGCTATGAAGAATGCCTGCCTCTCTGTTGTGAACATCTGCCTACAATAAATATCAGAAAAGACAATGCTGTCTGTAACTGTCTCTGTTGTATGGAGGAATGTCAGTAGTGGCTCATCCCCTGAAAAACCACAGAAGATCCCTGCTGGCTGGAGGCACTGCACCAACTGAGAACAAGGTAACTTGTCCCCTGTCCTGGTTTCTCCCTCCTGTTGCCAACAGGTCACAGCGTATCACACAGAGTAGCCAGTAAAAGGCATACCCACCCCTATCTCACTTAGGGGCAGGGGTAGTTGGGCTACATTTGGAGGCACTGCTGAGATTCAGACCTGGGGTGCCCTATCCTATTTTTAAGTCAAATTGTTCAATTTAATTTTCCACTATGTGGGTGCCCTGAAGGCAGGAGGTCACATATGGGCCGTGAAGATTAGCCGGACCCCCAACCGCCTGGTCGCTGTAGGCAGAGTTCCTGCTTGCGCATTCGTGCTAGACATCCAGGAGCATGTTCGCAAACTACCTGGACTGGCGCAAGCTTGGGTCATAGGGCGAAGGTATGATTCCCTCTGTCAATGGAGTGCCATGATAATAAATGTGGGCCATGTCATATGTGAGGAAGATGGCCCCCAATTCCTAAATCTGCCCGATGGTCTGACCAATGCGTGCCCAATTATCTTTCCTGACCTAGCAGTTTCTTTGGCTCCCTTAACGAGGAATGCTAACAGTGAGTCACACCTAAAATGGCGTCTCCCGCCAAGTCAGGAGAGCGCACGTGCTAATGGCCACCAGACTGCACCACAATGTTTTGCAGAAACCTGCCCGGGTCTGGCGCGAAAACCAGAGCCCCACCCCCGTGACGTCAGTGGCTCAGCGCAGAGCCAGAACCACTCCTTGATAGTGGACACCCCTCCTCAGGATTACACCAGGGGGAGGGAGTGCAGTGAGCCTCAGTCCACAACTTCTGTTCCCCAGCAGGGAGGTGCAGGATGCAGTGAACCGCACCCTCAGTTATATAGAGTTTGGCAAGTAAGAGGACTTAAAGTGCCCTATCTTTTGTGCCTGTGCTTACAAAAAGAATTGAATAAGTCTGGTGGTATGGACTTTGACCCTGTCACGCCTGTATGCCCGCAGACCTGGCAAGACCCCAGTACTGAGGTGGGAACGGTATTACACCACACACCCACAGCAGTGGGAGCAAACCCGGAGTGTGCTAAAGCGTTGCTGGGCCTGTAGAAAGAGTGGTTAGCGATACTTGCAACGTCTTTAGGAGTATGCGTAGGGATAGTCATGTCCATGTGCCAATGTCCAAGGGGTCCAGAGTGTAGAGTCGTCGGGGTGTAAAGCCAGGTCCTAGGGTTCCAGAGAGCAGAGTGGTTGAGAGCGTAGCAAGGTTCAAAGGGGTACTGAGAGCAGAGTACTCCAGAACAAGCAGGGGTCAAAGCCAGGGAGATCCAAAGATAAACACAGGAGCAGGATACAGCAGGGACACAGGGAGCACAGCATAGGTCAGCACACAGGGAAACAGGAACTATGCAGAGCGAGGAAGAAGTGGACAGACAGGGATTATAAAGGGAGGTACACCAATGGAAGAGAGGGGAGCAGCAGAGAGAGAAGTGGGAGACAACAGAGATAGGTCAGGGAGAAGAGAGGAGGAGACAGAAGGGGCAGTCAGGGGAGTGACCAGTAGGGATTGGGAGGAGGAGTCAGGATTGTGGCAGAGCAGAGAAGCGTGTACGCGTGCCCTCTGTAAGTTGAGGGTGCGCGCGCACAGGCTGCGAGAGTGAGATGGCCCGCAGGGACCGGGAGGAGGAAGTAGAGAGCGGACAGAGCCCAGAGGAGGAGCGTGTGCGCGCGCCCTGCGGGAGCGAGGGGGCGCGCGCACAGGACGCGTCACCAGGTGCTCGGAGCACCGCGCCACTGGAACCCTGCTGGAGGAGGGCAGAGGAACGGACAGGACCGCCAGAGATGGTGAGGTATTGGCCATGGCCATAGCGGGTATCTGGGAGTGGGAGGCATCATTGCAGAAGCTCGGGGACCACGCGGGTGCGCAAAGTCTGAGGGGCATGCGCTGAGGAAGTGGGAGAGAGGTAGAAGGAACAGGACAGGAGTGGGAAAGGGTAGAAGGATAACAGGAGATGGGACAGGGGGAGAGAAAGAAGGGGAAAGAATCCCCTGAATCGTCATAGACCCTTAGTCCAAAAAAAGACTACCAATAGAATTTCTGGCGGCAAAGTTCGATAGGCAGGGGTGTGTACAATGTTTCTGTAGCAAATGTGACTTTCCAGATGGAGAATTGACTTTGGGACCCAAGGGTGCCTGCTGCAGAGCACAGTTCCTGCAGCCCATGTTGCTGTGGCCTACGGAAACCGCAGAGAAAGATGTGACTGACCCTCTACTCGACTGGTCGATGCTGGTAACCAACCTACCTCAAGAGCAGAGGTTTTGGAGGGCCTGTGCGCCCTAACCACAGTTCCAGATTCGGTTCCAATTCCGGAACCACAGATGCAGGAACACCAGATGTTGGAACCAAAGAAGGGTAAGATGTCCCTACCCCCATCCTTTTCTACTGACGACAGTGGCCAATCAGCCTTGGTGAAGCGCCAGCCGGCGGACCACCCAGGTGAAGCTGAGGACCAAGTGTCAACTGCCTCATCTACTGAGGACCCTGCTGTGGGCCCGTGTTCCCTGCCACAGCCTGTCCGGCCTACTACAATGATGGTACCATCAGTCCCAGGCTTGGGATTAGTGCCTGCCAACAACGACAGGGGTGAGTTGACTGCCCCAGGGTTGTCGGGTGTGAGCTCTCAGGTGACCGCGGAGCACGGTGGCTCCAAAAGTATGGTCACCAGGGTGATTGGCTCCTACCGTCATCGCGTCCTGGTGGAGGTGTCCCCCCTAGAAGATCTCTTCGTATGTGTATGTTTTATTTGGGGTATTTGGGTAAAAATACAATTATTTTGTTTGCAGGTGTTCGGGGGTCGAAGTTACCGGTAGTCCTTTAATTCTCCCCGGCGAGCAGGCATGATTTGCCTTTATGTGGGATGAATTACACTGGAGCATCCCAGTGCCCCAGAGACTCCTGAGTTTCGAACCCAAATATCCCAAATACATTTCCCTTATAAGTATAAGGTTCCCCAAAATCTATGCTTTATTAAAGTGTACTTTGTAATGTTTTATACATTTGTTATTAGACTCTATACAGTCAGCCTGGGCATCAGCATAGACGCCGGCATGTCTGTATAGAGTCCGTAGTTCAAATTGGAGAGGATGTCCAGAGGTGAGAAGACTGTTTGCTGGGCGACGAAGGGGAAATTGCCATGTCCGGAGAACAAAGGGCAACCTGTGGGGACACCTTTTGTATCTGCCAGACCTGGCGGAGCCTGTCCAGCGGGTGGCAGTGAGTTAGCCGGGGGAGATACAGCTCGTGGGCGCTTTTCTCATTGGCTAAATCATATTTGCCTCTCACCCGTTTTTTCGAGCTGGCTTGGCACGCCTCCTCCTCTGACGCCAGCCACAGGTGAGCCCCTATTCCTATTGGCTGGCAGTGAGGAATTCCCACGCTCTGATTGGCCGCTTCACCTACCTCCATGCTAAGGATAACTTGTGACAGTAGGAGGTAACCAGGCTCTCAAATAAAGGATAAGCCCATTTTTGGTTACCCCTGATCCGTGTAAAAGGGTTCAAGAGAGTTATTTCCTGGGCCCAGTAACATTGTATTGTTCAACTGTGTTACCTGTGATAAAAATGTTTTATGTGTTTTTCCCTTTCCGGGCGTGCCAGCGAGCAGGGATTGCTGGTGAATGAGTTTCCGGGCGTGCCAGCGAGCAGGGATTGCTGGGGAATGAGTTTCCGGGCGTGCCAGCGAGCAGGGATTGCTGGGGTATGAGTTTCCGGGCATGCCAGCGAGCAGGGATTGCTAGAGGGTGAGTTTCCGGGGCATGCCAGCGAGCAGGGATTGCTGGGGAATGAGTTTCCGGGCGTGCCAGCGAGCAGGGATTGCTGGGGTATGAGTTTCCGGGCATGCCAGCGAGCAGGGGTTGCTGGGGGATGAGTTTCCGGGGCATGCCAGCGAGCAGGGATTGCTGGGGAATGAGTTTCCGGGCGTGCCAGTGAGCAGGGATTGCTGGGGTATGAGTTTCCGGGCGTGCCAGCGAGCAGGGATTGCTAGGGTATGAGTTTCCGGGCATGCCAGCGAACAGGGATTGCTAGGGGATGAGTTTCCGGGCGTGCCAGCGAGCAGGGATTGCTGGGGGATGAGTTTCCGGGGCATGCCAGCGAGCAGGGATTGCTGGGGAATGAGTTTCCGTGCGTGCCAGTGAGCAGGGATTGCTGGGGGATGAGTTTCAATGTGTGACGGTTCAGGGGATTCCTTCCCCTTCTTTCTCTCCCTCTGTCCCCTCTCTGGCCAATCCCTCAGCACCTACCCACTCCTGTCCTGCTCCGTCTCCCTCTCACTGCCCCATTGCCTCAGCTCATGCCCCGCAGGTCGCGCGCACCCGCGCGGTCCCCGAGTCCCTGCGGCAACACTCCCCGCTCCCAGTCACTCCCTGTGCCTGCTGCCTGTACCTCACCTCCGGTGGCTGCCCCATCCAGTCCTTTGCTCCCCTCCACTGGGGTGTCTGCGGCGCTCCACGCGTCTGGTGACGCAGCCTGTGCGCTCGCACCCTCGGTTTACAGAGGGCGCGCGCACACGCTCATCTTCTAAGCCCTGTCACACTCCTGACACCTCCCCCCATTCCTTGCAGGCAATCTCACTCGCTTATCCTTCTGTCTCCTCCTCTTCTATCCCTGTCCTATCCTTGTTGTCTTCCACTTCTCTCTCTGCTCCTCCCCTCTCTCCTATTGGTGTGTCTCCCTTTATAATCCCTGTCTGTCCTCTCTATTGTCGCTCTGCATAGTTCCTGTTTCCCTATGTGTGCTGACCTATGCTGTGCTCCCTCTGTGTCCCTGCTGTATCCTGCTCCTGTGTTACTTTGGATTTCTCTGGCTTTGACCCTCGCTTGTCCTGGACTACCCTGCTCTCTGTACCCCTTGAACCTTGCTATGAACTATACCTTGCTAACCTCTGGACTCCTTGGACCTGGCTTTGAACTCTGACTACTCTACTCTCTGGACCCCTGGACATTGGCACACGGACACAACCATTCTTATGCTTAACCCTACAAGACGTTGCAAGTATCTTAACCACTCTCTCAACAGCCCCAGCAACGTTATACCACACTCCGGGCTTGCTCGCACTGCTGTTTGTGTGTGGTGTAATACCGTTCCCACCTCAGTCCTGGGTTCTTGCCAGGTCTGCGGGCATACAGGCGTGATACAATGGGTTTTTTTTGGAGGAATTGTTGTCAGAATGTGCATACGTAGGTTGGGGTCCGGAGTTGTTAGTTCCCCTAAGAATGTACCCGAGAATCATGCCTGATTCTCGTATACATGTAGGCACATTGTCCCGGCAATATCTACCCTTGAAAACGCGAGCGTAACTCACCGCTAGGGCACCCTGCTTCAGCATATCCCAGAAAGGTGAATGTGGCACAGGGATGTTCAATTATCCCTGTCGCTGAGGCAATCCCTAGGTTAAAGGGGTACCCCAGTTAGTGCCAAGGTGTCCTAGAACCTGTATTTAGTCTGTGGGTACCCCAACTGCATATAAGGTCTCAGAGTCCAGGTTAAGTCACAAAGAGAGTGTGTGGGAATAAAAGCAGATAGGAATAAACTACAACACTTTTACTATTCTGTTCCTCATACCCAGAGACTTAAGAGTGTATTAGGAACATATTTTATTAATACACTTAAAGGTACTGTGATGTACTGTAAGGTAACGTGTTTGGGGATTTTCTGAACCATTGTCCAAACAGGCTGCCAGGGCTACCATGTTGGTGCCAGTAAGTCTGCTGGACATCGGAGATCAAAGCAGTCCGAGGGTTCCAGAGGTGTGATATCCAGATGGTCCAGCATATATGGAATAATGGGTGCTCCAATAGTCTCGGAAATATGTTCAATTAATCTTCATCAAGAATAACATGGAATCATGGCTTTTCTTATTGGGAGTGGGTATACTACTAGGTGAGTAACAATAAATTCACTTTCTTAGGCCTCCTGAAGGAAACAGGGAAGTGATGTTCTCACCTCGCTGCACCTCATGGAGACAATAATATAATAAAGTCCAGAAAGATCACCAAAGTTTGTAGTAACTCTTGTCATCAAACTTTAAAAATCTTCTCCATACTTTACCCACTCCCAAGGCCAGATGAATTCCTTGAAGGCGTGTCCAGCCACAAGTAGAAATCAGTACAGCAGGAACAAATGCAAAACATGCGTGAATCAGCGCAGTGCCCAGAAAAGTCGGGAAGCAGGTGGTATAAAAAATAAAGACTTTATTCAATCTTTTATTAATTCCCAATTTGTTAGATATTTGTTGACCTGCTGAATTATGAAGGTCGAACTACAAGGGCCCTTAAAACAAGAGTGATGGAACATTAGAGACTAATAAATAAAAACGATTGTTCACACCCCGTATCAAAGCATTTCACGGAGTGTCAGCTGGGAGGTATATGGGATCTCACTGTGAGGGGCAAATAAATGGTGACACTAAGAGAACAAGGAGGTGACAAACTCAATCTATTAGACAGAAGGGAGGCCTATTGGATTTTCATGCTGAAAAAACGATCACCTTATGGCCTCAATATAGAATGGAACCTCAGTCATTTTTTTAATTGATGTGCCCCTTCCCCTCCTTCTGTCTTTTTCCTTCTCTCCCCTCTTCCTTCCTTACATCTTTCCGTGATCTATTTCTCTTCCTTCTTTGTGTTTCCGCTTTCTTTCCCTTCTTTTACCCCTCCCCCCACCACCCCTCCCTCCCATCCTCCCCTCTCCCCTCCTCCTCCTCTTCCCCCTCCATCCACCCCTTCTCCCCTCCTCCTCCCCTTCCTCCCCATCCTCCCCCCTTTCTCCTCTCCCTTCCCCCCCCCCATTTCCCCCCCCTCCCCTTCCCCCTCTCCCCCTCACACCCTCTTTTCTTTCCTCTACGAAAAAGGGTCTTACTAAATATTATTATCAAAAAAGTCAAAAGATCTCTATTATCTGTTCTGTGGAATGAAGTAACAAACATAATTATTTTTCTCAGAATATTATAACAATTGAAGTTACAGTAATAGGAATTTAAAATTAAAACAGACATACAGTATACTGTACAATAGCTGATTTTTTAGTTAGGAGGTGAATTACACATATAGGTAGATATAAAATATTAATAAAAGATATTGTGTATATATATATATATATATATATATATATATATATATATATAAAAGAAAAAAAGAGGAGAGAGTGCACGCCCCATAGCATAATAGAGTACTTTTAATTGTAAAAAGGAAGGGAGGGGAGGGAGGGGGAGAAGAAATACAGTACCGACCAAGTTTATTCTAATACAGCTAGAGCCGCAAGCCGCGAGGTTTCCCGGCTTTGATGGAGAATCCCCTCGGCATGCCGCGCGTCACCGATGCGCGGTCACGCTTCATCGGGAGCGTGCGCGCACAGCGTGCGTGCCCAGTGCTCCCCGAAGGGAGCCCTGGTGTCCCGCGATGTGGAGGATGCGGTGGGGGGCTCCGGGGGACCCGGAGAGGGGAGGGGGAAGCCCCGATCGGAGGACCGATCCTCTGAGGCTCCGGTGCACACGCGGGACACCTCGGCGCGCCCGAGATCTGCTGCGGCCAAGACCGGGTAAGTGTTAGACCAAGCTCGGCCGCAACAGTATATACAGTAACAACAACAACAGTACACTCACAAGATGAAAAACAATTCGAGCAATTTGTGATAATATCACCACCATCCGGCTTGTCTGCAACAGAAGTCCACAGATCGAGGCTCCTCCAAGGCTGTGGAACTGCTACCAGTAAACCGGAGATGTCACAACTGGAAAGGTTGATCTGTTAAGGTCCCAGAGACTGCCTCCAACACTTCAATGGCCACAATACCGACTCGCGCTCAAGGCGGCCTCCTCGTGCGCATGCGTAGAGTCGTAATGACGTGATGACGCGTTAACGTTCCCTGACGCGTTTCGTCACCAGACGGCGACTTTCTCAAAGGGCTTGTAATGGATGTTGCAAAGTCTGTGTATTTATAGCCAGCGGGTTGACCAGCAACCCGTATCTTGTGTACAAAAAATATAAACCACATGGTTATTCATTCAATCAAGGTGAAAAAGTGACTCCTGAAGGAGATAATTGATAATAACTGCCACAAATATATACAATGTTGGCAAAACAAAACAAAGGACACAATTAAAAATGGAATGACTAAAACTGTCGTAATGCAAGAAAAAACACAAAAGCGCACCAAGATGAGAGATAGATATTGTATTAGCAACAAATAATAAAATTAGTAACTTACATATAAAATTTCTTTAATAATCCCCGATTCTGGTGTCTATCACAGGAGTAGGGCATCACATAGGAAGTATGAAGGGTAATCTCAGTTCTGAGAGATCAGACCCGCGCGCTGGGGCTGTCTCTGTTCACTCTCCTGTCCTCCACGTGTGGTAGGAACCGGGGCCTTCAATAGGTGTCCTTAGGATGCCTGTCCGTTTTTGATAGCGTAGAAACGATCGGAAATAAGCAGGAACGGTACACTTGAGTGTGTACTGGTGGTGGGTAGTAAAACCGCAGTCGACTGTTGTGGCTGGCGGTTTTACTACCCACCACCAGTACACACTCAAGTGTACCGTTCCTGCTTATTTCCGATCGTTTCTATGCTATCAAAAACGGACAGGCATCCTAAGGACACCTATTGAAGGCCCCGGTTCCTACCACACGTGGAGGACAGGAGAGTGAACAGAGACAGCCCCAGCGCGCGGGTCTGATCTCTCAGAACTGAGATTACCCTTCATACTTCCTATGTGATGCCCTACTCCTGTGATAGACACCAGAATCGGGGATTATTAAAGACATTTTATATGTAAGTTACTAATTTTATTATTTGTTGCTAATACAATATCTATCTCTCATCTTGGTGCGCTTTTGTGTTTTTTCTTGTTTTGCTGATATTGGTATCACCATCGGGGTTCCGGTGGAGACCACATTTGGAGGTGGGGGAGACACCTCATAAACACAGAAGCAGCAAGAGAACTGAGAGGGACCAACACTCCAAGTTTAAAGAGCCAGAGCGCGGACTGAACTTTTCAAAACTGTCGTAATGGAATCATATAAAATAATAATAAAAATTGGAATAAAATAAACGTATATGCATCTTAAATGCTGCTAACAAAGACCATGTACAAAATATACAGCAAATGACAATTAGAAAAAAAAATATTATCATTAAGAGGATATAAATATATATTGACTTCAAATAGAAAAGCAACAAAAACCAACATACCCAACATAAAAAATATATAATTATCAATACAAAAAGCCTATATATTATACAGAAAAATACACTTTATTAAATATAGAAAAAATGGTAACGTTCTAAATGTTGCTAGTATAAATGATGGTCAATATACAGTAGATGGAGACTTCCGGTGACGTCACAGCCGATGGTCTGCTAGTGGAGGAGCTCCCGGCGCCCTCACCAATATAAACAATAGAACAAGCTTATTCCCCACCCCAAACCCCCTGAAAATCGATCCCACACCGAGAACTCACACTGGAGAGATGGCAGGGAAGCCGCAGAGGAAGAGTCAATGCCCCGTCACCAAGTTCTTCGCTCCGGCGCAACGCCTAGCTGAGATCAGCTCCGAGGAGCAAGATGGCGCCGGAGAAGAACCGGAGCACGAGGTGCGCAGCGGCCGACAGAGCCCGACTGACTCAGATCCCCCCGTCCTAAATAAAGACTTTTTTGATGCCCTAATTATTAAAATGAGGAGGGGGGTTCAGGAGGACACGGAAAAGGCCCTCCAAACCATCCGGGCAGAAGTAGAAGCACTGACGGAGCGGACGGAAGACCTGGAGGTTAAGATGGAGGTAGCCTCAAATGAACAGGCTGAGACACGCGAAGAAGTACTGAGATGTGGAGAGGCGATTCAGCATATACAGGACAAGTTAGAGGACATGGAGAACAGGGAGCGAAGGCAAAACATCCGCCTCAAAAACATCCCAGAAACTATCTCTCACGAAGAACTCCAACCATTCCTCCGCAGACTCTTTCTGCAGCTCGTCCCTGATCTATCAGATCATGACCTACACACGGACCGTGCCCACAGAGCCCTGGCCCCGAAATCATCGGACCCAAACCGACACAGAGATGTGGTGCTGAGAATGCACGCATACTCTGCTAAAGACCGCATCATGGCGGCGGCCAGAGAAATGAGGACTGTGACCATGGACGGGGCACAAATCCAACTCTACAACGACCTTTCCCAGATAACAATGAATAAAAGAAACGCGCTGCGCCCACTTACCTCCTACCTCAGAGACCAGGGGGTAAAGTATCGCTGGGGGTTCCCCTTCAAATTAGTGGTGCTCCGTAATGGCCGCCACCACACAGTGACAACCCCTGAAGGCGCTAAAAACTTCCTGAAAGCGCTAGGGATCCCTCTCCCACCACAGAAGAGCAGCCGCCCCAATACCGAGGAGACGTCAGAGACGCCCCCACAAGAAGCCCCCCGAACATCGGAGAGACTGGCGAGCCAGCGGCAATGGTGAATCCGGATGATCCAGACAACTACGAGGCCCAAGAAAAACACAAGAGGCCCCCACAGTCATCCCACGCGTACCCAGAGGCCCTGAAGATAACAGCAAACACCCAACGCAAGAACCCTCAGTGCACAAAGCACCCCTCTGGCCCCGAGAGGCCCCCCAACTCCCACCCCACAAACTATCTCCCCCTCCCCGCCCCCCCCCACCAGTCCCCCCCCCTCCACTCCTCACCACTCTCCCCCTCCTCTCTTCCCTCCCCCCCTCCCCCCCCCGCCACTATCTACCCAAAAGCCCACTCCTACCCCCCTTCCCCCCCCTAGCCTTCCCCTCCCCGTCCCCCCACAAGTAAAATGTCCACTCACCTTCTCTGTCTCCCCCCGAGACCGAGGGGAATCGAGGCCCCACCCGTGGTGTCTCGGACAGCAACGGGAGGAAACGGCATCCGCGCTGCTCCTCCCCGGGCGCGGTCCTCTCGTGACACTTACGTGCTTCGGAGCTGCACCAACGAAGATCCGGGCTCCGGAGACGCGGGTCAGCTGCTGCACACCTACACAGGCACACCTGGTCGGTGCTCCTGACGAGCATGAAGTGCCCTGGATTCCTGATTCAATGTGCCCGCACGCCAAGATAACAGAGCCAGAGACTCCTGCTATGGACACTGCAACCCAGGATTCGTTCCCGGAGCCACCCTTTCCCCCCCCCCTCTTCCACAGGGGGCAGGTTGTATAAACAGAAACTTCCCCCCCCCTCTCTCTCTCCCCTTATGATGTACCCTGATATTCCCCAAAGGTATATAAGATATCCTACCTCTCTGGCTTTCCGCGACCCCCCGAGTTACCCTCCCCCCCCCCCCTCTCCCCTCTTACCGCCAAAACGAGGATATATGTGTACAAGATCTAGACCCAATTGAACACCCCTACTGAAACTCCCCCCCCAGAATTATAAGGCTCCCAACTGAACCCGCAACTGTATGGTCCCCCCCCGTGAACCCCCTTGTCTCCCCTTGCCCCCCCTTCACCCCTCTCCGCCCCGTATACTTCCCCCCACCCCCCCCCCCTGAACAGAACCGGAGTAGCACCAGACACAACAGCTCACATCACAGCAATTGACACATCATATAAGTCTCAAGATTCAACCATACACCTCCAAACAACATCCCGGCACGAAACTAACCCCACCTCAGTGATAATTCCCAAATGCTAGAAAAGGTTATACACAATATGCCCCCCCTCCCACCTCCCCTTCCGCTCTCCCCCCCCCCACCCCCCCTCACTAATCAGACAAAATATTATGTTAGATAACCCCCCAAGTGTCCCTCCCCCCCCCCCGCCACGGACAGCTCTCAGCCCTCCCCCCCCACCTACCCCCCTCCCCCCAAGAGAAGACCTATACTATGCTTAACCATCTGTACTATGTTTATCCAGTCTGTATAGTTATATGCCAATGTATGACCAACTACTGACTGACTAGATGAAAAAGACATAATGCAAGGGACTCCTAGGCCTAGGAATGAGATTCCCCCCGAGAGCAATGTTTAAATGAAATGTCAAGGTCACGAATAATGTATGCTCCCTCCCCCCCCTCCCCCCCACCTGCCCCCCTCCCTCCCCCCCCCCCTAGAGGAGAAATGTCTTATGTCAAACCATCCGGTAATGCTACATATCAATGTATAAATGCATAGCCAAACAGCAATGTATAAGAGTGACCTCGGCCTGGGAATGGAACTCCCCCCGAGAGTAATGTTTAAACCAGCTGCCAACTATGTGTATCCTATATGCTCCCACCTCCCCGCCCCCCCTCCCATCCCCCCCTCCTCCCTCCTCCCCCTCTCACCACACCTCCCCTCCCTACCCCCCCCCCTCTCTCCCCCCCCCTCTTTCTCCCCTCCCCCCCCTCTCCCCCCCCCCTCAAAACCGAAATATTGCATGTATATCCACCTTTGCTTACTGCATATCAATGTACAATCACAAGGTTAATGTGGGAATCAACCTGAGGACATACCCCCACTAAAGAGTAACGCTGCCCTACCAGTGCAAACTATAAACACCAGACCCCCCCCCTTCCCCCCCCTCTCCTCCTCCCCCCCCCTCCCTCCCCCCCCCTCCCCCTCCCTCCCTCCCCCCCTCCCCCCCTCCCCCTCCCCCCTTCCCCCCCCTCCCCCCTCCCTCCTCCTCCCCCCCTCCCCTCCTCCCCCTCCCCCCCCTCTCCCTCTTCCTCCCCCCCCCTCCTCCCCCCCCTCCTCCCCCCCCTCCCCCCCCTCATCCCCCCCCTCCCCCCCTCCCCCTCCTCTTCCCCCCCTCCCCCCCCTCCCCCCCCCCGGGGAAACAAGAACGTAACACAAAAAAGAAAACAATGTTCGCAAAGGATGTAAAAGATCAGTTATAGTACTAACCGTAGGAGAGTAAGGCCTCCGTAAACCAGAGTTCTCCCTCCTTACTTAGGACCCTCCCCCCCCCCCTACTAGCAATATGATGGGGGCGCCGGACCCTTCTTACTGGCTACGGTCCGTGAGTGACACCCCGAAAGTTCTCCTAGGGGTCTTTTTGCACCCCAGCCCCTTGACACTAGAATGTCAAGAGGAACCTTTTTCGGGCTCCAGGACAGCCCACTCTCTTTCTTGTCCTCTTGTGTCTTCCCCCCCCTCCCTCTCTCCCCCCCCACCCCATCCTCCCCCCGTCGGCCCTCCCCCAGCACCCCCCGCGGGAAAACCAGAAACTTCCCCCCGCACATGCACCCCGACGCTCAAATCAACCCTGACATGGGAATAACTCAGGGACAGGGGCTTATCCCCGAGACCCCCCCCCCTCCACTAATGGCGTCGATCAAAATTATTTCCTTTAATGTCAAAGGCCTTAACTCGGTCCGCAAACGCAAATTAGCCCTCCAAGAATTTAAAAAAACTAAAGGTGATATAATTTGCATTCAAGAAACCCATTATAACAACACAGACCCACCAAACACATTTAACCACACGTACCCCCAAGCGTTTTTTGCTTCCTCCCCCAGCAAGAAAAGAGGGGTGGCCATCCTGATTAAAAACAATATACCATTTGCCCCGACGCTGATAACCAAAGATCCCGAGGGACGTTATATATTACTCCAAGGCACGCTCTCAGGCTCCCCCATAGCTATCCTTAATATTTATGCCCCAAACGCCAACCAAACTCAATTCCTACAGAACCTCCTTAGCACTCTCGACCAATCGACGCTCTCCTCCCTTCTCCTTGTCGGAGACGTAAATATGGTACTTAATCCAGACCAGGACAGATCAGGCCAAACTACTGCCCCATACTCCATCCAACTACAGACAAAAGCCCAAAAATTCCAAGATATCCTCAGAGAGTACTCTCTGACAGACATTTGGCGGGCCCAGCACGCGGGTCAGCGGGACTACTCCTTCTACTCAACCCCCCATCAGTCTTACTCGAGGATCGACTATTTTCTAGGCACCAATAATGTTCTCCAGGCATCCTCCCACTCCGAAATAGGCCCAATAACGTGGTACGACCATGCCCCTATCGCACTCACCCTCTCTCTGCCTTTCGTCAAGTCATTAACATATAATTGGAAACTTAACGACTCGCTCCTCAACGACCCACAAGTAGTCAAAACAATTAAGCAAAAACTGCTCACCTTTTTTCAAATAAACAAAGGCTCAGTACCTTCAGCAGCAACTCTATGGGAGGCCCACAAAGCCACCATCAGAGGGGAACTCATATCAATAGCCTCCTACAAGAAAAAACTTAAACAGAAAGCCCAGAATGAACTTACTGATAAAATTCTTGCGTTAGAGCGCTCACACAAGCTATCCCTATCGAAAAAGGTGCTCAGAGCACTCGAGAAAGCGAGATCCGACCAAAAATTGCTTCAACTTGACGAGGTAGAGAGAGCCCTGAAATGGACCAAACAGCGGTTTTACGATAGGGGCAACAAAGCGGACAAACTTCTGGCCTCCAAATTAAGAGGCATGAAGGCAAAGACCCAGATCACAAAGATCAGGACTAAAAGCGGTCTAATCTCTTATAATGAGAAAGATATCGCAAGTGAGTTTGCAGAGTTCTACACGGATCTCTACAACCTTCCCCCCACTGGCCACCCAAAGGATAACGCCAAAAATACCTCCGACTACCTAACCAAATGCAACCTCCCATCCCTCACACAAGAAGAACTCGAGCTCTTAAATAAGAAAATAACTCAAGAGGAACTAAAAAAAGCAATATCCTCACTTAAAATAGCTAAAACACCTGGACCGGATGGATTTACCAACGGTTATTATAAAAAAATTGTAGGCCCCCTGTCCCCTCATCTCCTAGAAATGTACAACTCCTTCATGCAGGATCAACAGATCCCAGACACTATGTCAGCAGCCAATCTGGCTATTATACATAAAGAGGGCAGAGACCCACTTCAATGCGACAGCTACCGCCCAATATCCCTGCTAAACTCCGACCTCAAGCTTTTCAGCAAAATTCTCGCAAACAGGCTGAATCCTATTCTCCCAAGACTAATTCATATAGACCAGGTGGGATTTGTGTCAGGAAGACAGGCCTCTGACAACACCCGCAAAATTATTGATATAATAGACCACGTGCACCTCAAACAATCCCAGGCCCTGATACTAAGCCTCGACGCGGAGAAGGCCTTTGACCGCATCAGATGGTCCTACCTCGACCAAACGATGAGCCAATTCGGCTTCTCCGGACCATTTCTTGCTGGCGTCCGGGCCCTCTATACTAACCCAACAGCCCTACTAAAACTCCCGGGAGGCCGCTCCAACCCAATAAAAATACAAAACGGCACTAGACAAGGCTGCCCCCTCTCCCCTTTACTTTTCGCCCTATCCATAGAGCCCCTGGCCGCCCGAATTAGAACTGAACCCACTATTAAAGGTATCCCAATCGGAGACAGGGAATACAAAATATCCCTGTTCGCCGATGACATAATCCTCACCATGTTAGACCCCCTCACCTCCCTCCCTAACCTAGAAAAACTCCTCAACGAATTTGGCCAACTGTCAGACTATAAAGTCAATACTGACAAGTCGGAGGCGCTCAGCATCTCCCTACCGAACCCCGTTTGGTCAGCCCTACAAAAGAAATTTAAATACAAATGGAATAGTTCCCATATCAAGTACCTTGGAATTAAAATAGCGAGCTCATATAACTCATTATACCAAATTAACTACCCCCCCCCTCTTCGCCAAATCTTAAAAGATCTAGAGACCTGGCTAACCCACCAGATCTCCTGGTTCGGAAGAATAGTATCCACCAAAATGAATATCCTACCCCGTTTACTCTACTTCTTTCAGACCCTCCCCGTCCCTGTACCACTAGCAGAACTGAGGAATATCCAGGCCCATATCCTAAGGTTTATTTGGCAACAACGGAGAGCCAGGGTCCCACGGTCAGTACTCTTGGCCTCGAGGACAAGAGGGGGCCTGGGGGCACCGGACATACTCCAATACTACCAATCAGCCCAATTGAGGCAGGCGGTAGTATGGAACAGCCCCCCCACCTCCAATTGCTGGCTGGAGATAGAGACACACCACGCGTCCCGGAACACCCTCCCAACTCTATTGTGGTCCCCATCCCACAAAAACAAGAAATCGTTGAGACTTAGCCTCGGGGCTATGAGATGCACGTGGTCAACATGGTTAAAAACCAAAGGGAAATAAGGCCTAGCTTCAACCCCCTCTCAATTAACCCCCTTATTCGGGAACCCGGACTTCCCACCCGGGTGTGCCCGAACCCAATTCAGCCAATTTCAAGGCTTAAACATCAGAGTGGTTGCGGATTTGCTGGAAAAAGACGAGGCCATGCCCCTCCTGGAACTAAGAGCTAAATTTTCGTCCCCCGATTTACCCATATTCCAATACCTACAGTTTCGACACTTCCTTAGAACCCAGTCCCCTACCCTAAGGTTCCCGCCGCGCTCCAGATTCGAGACCCTCTGCCTCAAAGGCGAATACCAAAAGGGCCTCATATCGGAGATATATAAAACGCTCGAGGCATCCCAGCCCCCCCCCCCAATCACCTGTATATGCAGAAATGGAACGAAGCTCTAAATACCAACTTGGACCTTGAGGACTGGGAGGATATCTGGGAGGCAGCCACCAAAACATCAATTTGTTCCGTCACAAAAGAAAACATCTATAAAATATTATTCCACTGGTACCTGACCCCGAGTAGACTGAGCCAAATCTACCCAGGCACTTCAGACGAATGCTGGAGAGGTTGTGGTCAAAGGGGGGACATGCCCCATATTTGGTGGACATGCCCGGAGATCCAAAGATTCTGGTCCCGGATCCAGGGCCTCCTGACCTAGACCCTGGATATAGAAATACCCCTGGACCCGCTGACCTACGTGCTGGGTAAACCAATCGACAACCTCCCTGCCCCTGCTGCCAGACTCACAGCGGCA
The DNA here is from genome assembly GCF_040206685.1 of Ascaphus truei. Classification (NCBI taxonomy): domain Eukaryota; kingdom Metazoa; phylum Chordata; class Amphibia; order Anura; family Ascaphidae; genus Ascaphus; species Ascaphus truei. The sequence continues at coordinate 59,136,449 of NC_134493.1, read as the reverse complement.
ATATTGACGGCAGCAAGATGCTGTGTTGCGGCGGCGTGGAAGAAAATTAAAGCCCCCTCCAGAAGGACAGTGATCTCTAGGATAGACGGAATTATGACTATGGAAAAACTGACGGCAATGCTGAAACAAAAAACCCCACAATTTTATTCAGTCTGGGAACCTTGGCCAGGACTATCAACCCCCACATAAACCTTACAGCAACACCCATCCCCCCCCCCCGACCAACGAACCTCAAAATCCTTCCCCCCCCCCCATACCCCCCCCCCCGTCCTCCCCCTCTCTCTTCCCAAAGTCGTTCCCAACTATCCACCCTTCCTTCGTCTCCCCCCCTTCTTTTCATCACTGAAAAAAGGAAAAGGGATTATTGTGTGTCGCTTACCTCTCCCATGTAATGTACATGTACTGCGCCGTATATACAAGTTGGCTTGTTAGCCAGTTTCTGTAACATGTACCTACCCGCTGTATGACACCAATAAAGGAAAAATATTTAAAAAAAAAAAAATATACAGTAGATGAACAAATGATGTACCAAAAACAATTAATTCAAAAGATAATAATGAAAATTAAACAATAACACATATCAAATTAGAAAGAAATTAGAATATTAAAATAACCACCTGAAGGATAATAAACCCCAAGGATCCATATAGATGAAATTTAGATGGTGCTAAATTACTA